>NC_065920.1:25711024-25917222 GCF_024586455.1 Bactrocera neohumeralis
CTTGGTGGTGAGTAAAATCGAATCAATACTTTTCATACGTATAGTACACTCAATATGTGGCTTTTGCGGTTATTTATTTTATTGGTACAACTCAGGAACCGTGTTTTAAATTTAAATTTTGCTGATGAAGCTCCATCAAAGACCAGCGTTTATCGATGGTATGCTGAATTCAATCGACGTCGTAGATTACTCCTTGACGAACTTCGGGAAGATTGTCCAAAATCACATGTTGTTTCGGAACTACTGATGCTTGTTATTTTTTTATAAACTGGACATGTCACAACCATACCACCGAAACAACGCAGAGTAGTAAATTCTGAGTAGTTTACAACCATTCATTTGTCAGTAGTCTTTCAAGAAATCGGGAAAACCAACCGCCGCTGACGGACGACTCTTCACCCCGACAATACGAGCTCACACATCGACTGAGGCATTTTTGAGCACTCGAAACATCGATTTGATGAGTCATCTTCCGTTAGTCCTGACACCGAATAACTTCTTTTTATTTCCGATCTTTCCTACAATGACATGATTTCGATCGTTCAGTATTTATGGCAGCTATACACCATAGTGGTTCAATATTGGGTGGCTCTGACAAATCAGCAGCTTCTTGAGGAGAAAAGGTGTCCAAAATTTCAGTTTGATATCTCAAACACTGAGGAACTAGCTCGCCTATAAACACACAGACAGACAGACGGGACTATTAACTCAGCAACATCTCCAAAAATCATTTGAAGAATGTTTTCTAGCGCTACCACAACAAGTAAAATATTGAAAAAGTAATCTACTTTTCAAACAGCCCTCGTACCACCTCGTGCAATATATAAACCGCGCATTTCAAACTTAAAAATACTTGCATTTTTGATTTGAAAATAAATTTGAATTGTTGTCATAAACAGAATAAGCATTCTTGCTGCAGTGTAATGCATTTTTGAGTAAGCACATAGTATGTGTATGTAAGAATATGAATACTGTATTATAATAAACGTATCAGACTTTATTTACACACAACTAGTCCATTTGCAACTAGTACTGATCTTCATTAGTCGTTAATTTATCTCTGAATTTCTTTCAAGTGCATTGGAAATGGTTCCTTGACAAGCACTTGAGAATGTCAACTAGTCCATTTGCAACTAGTACTGGTCCTCACTGCATTATTCGTATATACATATTTCGCCGAATTAATTTCAAGTGTATTGCGAATGGTTCCTTGGCATGCACTTGAAAATGCTAACTAGTCCATTTGTAACTAGTACTGGTCCTCACTGCATTATTCGTATATACATATTTCACCGAATTCATTTCAAGTGTACTGCGAATGGTCCCTTGGCATGCACTTGAAAATGCCAACTGGACCATTTGTAACTAGTACTGGTCCTTCATTCATGATGCGTATATATTTCGCTAAATTTCTTTCAAATGTATTGCAAATGGTTCCTTGGCATGCACTTGAGAATGTCTATAAGCTTGTCAACCTGCTTGAACCCAGCAAACGAGTGATAACCCCTCACCTCCACATTGTTGACATCCGCACGAACTCAGTTCCGGAATCGCTCCAGTGTCAAAATACTATACCAATATTTGCAGTGTGCCCACATACATACGAAACCACCAGCATATAGATATAGCTCGGAGGAGTGGGTGTGCACAGCAAGTGCTGCGACATTATGCGCTGGGAGGCAACCACATTATTCAATGACAGCTGCGGTTGTTCCGAGACAACATACAGAAAACACATAAATTCACACATAAAACACACAAAAATGCATATGTACAAACACAAACAAACATACATAAACGTATACACAGTTAAATATGCAGTGTTGATGCCGTTGATATATTTGTTGTGTGTTTGTCTCGGAAGCCATTAATGTGACTCCCGCGAAAAAGCGCTGCGACCAACTTACCAAAACGAAAATGAAAGCAAAAACAACAAAGCGAAATGGAAATAGAAACAGCAACAGAAATCGAAAAAGCAAGCAAACTATTCATTGTCAAACTGCGAGCCATTACGATGTGACAACTGGCGGCTGGCTGCCCCATCTGCCAGCGCAGCACGTTGCATGGTCGCAGCATGCTGGAGTAAAAGCTGCATCCTCGCGCCACTGCGAACATGCAGCAGTGCAAGCAATGGACGATAATGACTCAAATATGTACGAAAATACGAAAATGTATGTTTGACTATATATCTGCGTGTGTGTGTGTGCTGGTTGTCAGCGCCGGGAAGATGTAGGTCAGCGCTGTTATGTATTGTATTACAGATGCCGCAACTTTAGCGTCAAGCACTTTGGCCGAATGAGCCAGAACGGCGGAAACTATGTTAGAACTGTTTGTAGTCACACCCCCGCACACGCCGCTTTGTTTGCCACATGCAACATAAGTACAAATTTATTTTGGTGCATTTTTCAAGCGCATTCTCAGCACTTACTGACGACCAACACATTTTTCACATGGAATTATGAAACTTTTATTTAGTCAATTTAGTTCAAAAAGTATATAGTAAAGGGTGATCCACATCGAGGTTCCCTACTTTTTTAAAGAAAAAACAAAGAAGGTTCAAATTTAATGGAGAATATTTATTACGAGTATCATTCAAAAGAATGTTCTTTGGATTTTTTCGAAGAATATCTCTTTCAAATGTTGGCCGCGGCTACGTCTCAGATGGTCCATCCGTTGAGTCTAATTTTCAATGACTCGTTCGAGCATTTCGACTGGTAATTGGCGAATGACACGCGTGATATTTTGCTCCAAGGCATGAATCGAAGCGGGATTGGCCGCAGAGACTTTAGACTTTACACATCCTCAAAGAAAAAAGTTTAACGGTGTGATATCACACGATTTTGGAGACCAATCGACCGACCCAAAACGTGAAATTATCTGCTCATCGAAGTGTTCTCTCAATAAATCCACTGATTGATGCGATGTGTGGGAAGTGGCGCCGTCTTGTTGAAACCAAATGCCGCCGGTACCACGAGCTCCAATTTTTAGGCATTAAATAGTCGTTTATCATGGCGCGATGCCGGTCGCCTTTGACGGGTACGTTCTCACCGCCATAATTTTTGATGAAATATGGACCGATGATTCACCGGCCCACAAACCACACCAAACCGTTGTTTTTTTCTGGATGAAATGGAAGCTCTTGAATATCTTCCGGTTACTCTTCGTCCCAAATGCGGCAATTTTGCTTCTTTGCATACCCATTGAGCCAGAAATGAGGCTCATCGCTGAACAAATTTTGGCTCGAAAACATCAAATTTTCTTGGAATTTTTTAAGAGCCCATAGAGTGAAGCGATGTTACTTGGGAAGGTCGAGCGGCTTAAATTCTAGTACAAGTTGTATTTTGTACGCTTTTAATTTGAAATCTTGACGCAAAATCGACCAAGTCGCTCCATACATCAGTCCGAGTTGCTGCGAACGGCGTCGAATCGACTCTCCATGGCCTTTGACCAGTTATATTTCTTCACTGCGTGTTGGACGTGGTCTATTCGGTCGAATATTATCCAATAATGAAATGAATACTGGGTCTCAAGGTGGGTGATGGTTTTGCGAATAGTACGCTCAGCAGGCCGATTATGTTGATCATAAGTTGAGCGAAACGCACGAAACACATTTTTACAAAACATGAATTTTCGTAATAAAGGTGAACGATTTGAAAACTTTGTTCAGTCTTTCCTTGATGAAATGCCAAACAATATTGAATAAAAAACACAAAACAGCTTGACTCGAATCACATGTGATTTGTCAAAAAAAAGCTATTGAATAAAGTATCTCTGCTTGGATCACCCGTTATATAGTATTTATAATATATATTTCAAAAAGTTGCTATTGTCGTCGCGTAAGGCCACCAAGATCATGTTGATTTAACGCCTTTAGATTACATACAGTCTACAGAAATAAAGCAACTATTCCAGCTTTGGAAGACAACATTTCCGAAGAAATTCGGGCTATTCCGGCCGAAATGCTCGAAAAAGTTGCCCAAAATTGGACTTTCCGAATGGACCACCTAAGACGCAGCCGCGGTCAACATTTAAATGAAATTATCTTCAAAAAGTAAATGTCATGAACCAATCTAACGTTTCAAATAAAGAACCGATGAGATTTTGCAAATTTTATGCGATTTTTTTTAAAAAAAGTTATCAAGCTCTTAAAAAATCACCCGATATATATTTCAAAAAGTTGCTGTTGTCGTCGCGGTTGCAGAATGAAATTATATAATATAAAAGCGCTAAGTTCACAGCGGCTGGTAGTTGGAATGATAAGCGCGTGATGTGAATCGCATTTGCAGCTGAGAAGTTTAGCTTTACTTTCGAAACTAGAATTTTGAGTTTGCTTTTGATTTATACGCATCTTTTTGATATACAGGAAATGAATTAGCGAAGATAATTTAAGTTTAAGTTAAGGAAGATCTAAAATTATACCCATTAGTAATTTTGTCGCTGACAGCCAGATCATCAATCTAAAGAAAGCAAATTTCAGAAGTAGCAAAGTTTTAAATTCGGTGGGAACAAATGATTAGACATAAACCAGCCAATGCTTGGAGAAATGCAATAAGTGTTGAATCTCGTAACTGTTTTAAGTGATATGTGGTTATGGTTGTGACTTATTATGGAAGCGTGGAAGAATACTTAGAGAAAAGTAGTTTGGTAAGTTAAGAGGTCGAGAACAACGCTATTATGGTAACAAAAATTCTTATTGATCGTAAGAACCTCCTAAATCGTCTTAGTGATGTGAGCCGACCACAGATAAGTTGAGACGGCTAATGTCAGTTTCGGCTATATCACCAGATTGTCCGATGTAAAGACTGCCGAGATGTTTCCACCTCCATCTGGCAAAGGTTGGACAATGGAGAAGAAAGTGCCTGAATATTTCCATCGCACCCTCCCTTATACAACTTAAACAACTTGCCTCCGAAAACATTTTTAATCTTACCCCATGAATGTCTTTTGGATGGGAAATCTAGTAAAAACTTTTACGATTTCGGCACGATAAACTTTGCTAAAGTCGTTCAGTAGATCTCCTGCTTTCTATTCTAGGCCAAAAAGATCTTGCAGTGGTACAAGTTCGCGTCGTCGACCAACAGCTAAGCGCACGTACTGGTTCAGTGCTAGAACGCAAGATGCCAATGGAGATACAACTCGATCCCATTCCGATGTGAGTGGTGCAAGCTTGTCACTTTGATGGCTTTGCAGTTACCAGCGATTCCTCTATAAACGGACACACAAACGAATGAATGATAATGAAGTAGCCTGATGCTATTTCAAGAAAGTAATACTAGCTTTCAGCGTACAGTTAATGAGTCCAGCGGTTCTATTGCAGCTCTGCTGGCGGAGTGATTGCTTACCTTCCTAAAAGAGGCTGTACTTTGTAGTAGTACGTCTACTGCTACCGTCCAAGAACATAAGCAGAGTTTTATCTAATTGAATTTAGGCACTCATTAGCCAAAAAAGGACTCGCGACGACATTGTACTTTCTTTTCGAATAGTTTGAAGTCAGCTACTTAATACTTAGAAGTTATAGACTAAGGAATTCCTGGTAAAAATATTCTATAAGGCTTTTGTTTGCCAATGGACGGCGCACAAACGATTCTTTACGTCAATCGTATAACTAAGTTTGTATTTTTAGAACGAATTGACTACTAAGTAAATAGTTCGAATCGGGTCATGTTTTGTGTACCATTTAATAGTCATATAAGCGTCGGAATGCACTGACCACATTACGCAATTCAAAATAAAATTAAATGTATCTACATTTAACCATACACAACTATCCGGAACGAGTGAAAATTAACCTCGACACCTCATTTGGCTCTGAAAACATTTCTAATTAAGCAGCTAACGTAATTTTAATTATGTCCGAACAAATCGCTACATTTATTTAAACAAACAATGCAATATTAATACGCAGCGATAAACATTGTTTCCAATTGCAACTAACAAATAACGGGTGTAAATGCCACGCCACAAGAGAACAAACGAAAACAGCAACAAAATATATTGTGTCAGTTAAGCCGATAAGCCTAATTGATAGTGTAATGTACTCGCATTATAGTTGATAATTAGATAAAGTAAATAATTTTGAAATTTTATTATACACAAAGACGAACACAAATGTATATGAATGCATATTGTGTACAAATGTTTATAGAACTGCCTAATAGCTGTAATGTAAGAGTGCTGGAATTCAACAAAAGCAACGCGGCGCTGTTAATGAGCTACATGACTTTATTAAGTTATATGCAGTTTAGTTAAAAATTAGTTATTAAACAGGTCAATTAAAAAGTCCCCGGACTACCATAGTTAAACACTTTTTTTGGCAAAATTCGTTTTTCTTATTCAACATAGTTCTCTTCAAGGAATACACTGATTATAGCGACCCTCCAATATTTCCATACAATTCTTGAAGTATGATTTGTTCCGTTCAAGGAATACACTGATTATAGCGACTCTTCAACTTTCCGATAGCATTTTTGTAGTACGATTTGTCCCTTTGCATCAAAAAAGGCCTCAATTTCGGCGATCAACTCTTCTTTCGACGAAAATTTCTTCCAAGCTAGCATTCTTTTGAAATCTGAGAACAGGAAAGAGCCGTTTCATGGAGTTTTGCTATCGGTTTCAGTTTTGACACAATTGAGTTTGTGATAAAACACTTTCTTTTTCCACAAATGCGGCGTTTTTCGCCGATTTCTACCTTCAAACGGTTCAATAAAACTATGTAAAAGGCGCTATAGATAGTCCTTACTTTTTCAAGGTAGTCAATAATACATTGTTCCATACGCATTCCAAAATATGGACGCCAGAATCTTGTCAGCCGACTGTTACATTTTTCCTCGCATTGGAACGGGTTCATCGTGTCCAGTTTACTCGGATGACAATCGCGATGGCTTCGTTGTAAAATGACGAAGCCATGTTTCATCCACAATCACATATCGATACGAAAACTCGAGTTTATTACGCTTGAACTTTTCTAAACACTGCCTCGAATCAACAATTAGTCGTTGATTTTGATCAAAAGTAAGATCCACTTTGCTGTGAGCTTTCTCATACCCAAATATTCGGGAATGATTAATGTACACGTTCTGTTGATATCTTTAGAGTGTCTGCTATCGCGAACAACTTCACTTTATAGATCACACAAAATTATTTGATGGACTTTTTTGATGTTTTCGTCGGTAAGAGACTGGTTAGGGGCTCCAGTGTCCGCTTTTCAGCGATTGATTTCCCCGTTGCAGAGTCCAAATAATGTTGATCCATCATAACCGTGGTTTCAACAGTATTTTCTGATCAAAAAAGCCATGCTTTATTAGCACACGAAAACAAAAGTTGCTTCACTCAAAATAATATAATTCACAAACTAAAGATCCGAAAGCTATCAAATTGATACACATGTCTTTTCAAGGTTAGTGTTAACTAAAAATTATATGGATTTCATTCTAGTAAAAAGCTGACTTTTCAATTGACTTGTTATATATGAAACGTTGAATACTAACCGACTCTTTTTTAAAATGAAGATAAAAATTTCTCTCTGCAGGCATACATATGTATATATATGTATATGTATATTGTTCTCTACAAATGTATACAGGATCTACGACGATCTGGACTACATAACCGGAACGGACCCGGATTTTTATCCGGCCAAGAACTGTCAAGACGTAGGAATTGTGAAGCTACAGAATCAAAATCAAAATTTGATCAAAATTTTATTTTTGATTTGAACAAAATGTCGCCATAAAGCCATCACGGCTCCATTTACATATCTCCACCTGTTATACCAATTTTCAATGACCCGGTGCTACATTTTCGTCGGAATTTCGGCTATAGTGCGCTGAAGTCTTTGAGCTCCTCGAACGTTGCTGCTTGATTGGCGTAAACCTTTGATTTAAAAGCCTCCCCAGAGAAAATCTTCTAATGATCTTGACGGCCATTTCTCGAAACTAAAGAGTATCCACACTTTTTTAGACGTAAGACATGACGCGGCCCACCGTCTTGTTGGAAATAAAAATCGGCTGCGTAGATTTCATGAAATTCAAGAATAAAATCGGTCAACATCATGTTATTACGCTCGCTTTTGATGATAACGGCATTTCCGACCTCATTTCGAGGGATGCCGCTGTCATTTTTTGTTAACGTATGCATTAAGCCAGAAATGGACCTCACTGGAAAAAATCTTATTTTGTGCCAAGAGCTTTTACAGTAGCCAACGGACAATGTGAATTTGAATGATGTTCAACCGTTGTACATTCCAAGGAAATCAAAAGAATCTACATATTTACATATCCGTAAATCAATTTTCGTAAAGGTTGATAATTGTTAACCAAAGTGATTTTCACCAGCTCGTACAGGAAACTATACCTGGTGCCTATAGGTCAAAGGAGGAGGCAGGAAACAATATATAAAAAATGTCAAACATTATTTGCTATTGTTTGATAATAACGTGTCTTAACTATTTAAGCCTCAAAAAAAATCAAAAATCTCTGTACTATCTATCTCTCTATCTATGTATCTCTCTACACTCTGTAAGAAAAGAGAACTTAGTAGGGCAGGGCCACGCCTACTTTCCAAAACAATTGCGTCCAAATATGCCCCTCCCTAATGCGATCCTTTGCTTAGTTATGACACTTTATAGGTTTTCGGTTTCCGCCATTTTGTGGGCGTGGCAGTGGGCCGATTTTGCCCATCTTCGAACTTAACCTTCTTATGGACGGACGGACAGACGGACGGACAGACAGACAACGAAGCCTTATTAAAGTAGTGACTCTCACGAGTTCATTAGGCGTATTTTTGGAATTACTAAGTCACTCAAAGCAACTCTTCAGCGACAGCTCGGCGCTGACTCAATACAAATAATTGTCGGCCACTCCATTTGTCAGATGGAACAACAACACAATGCATGCCAGAAATTGAAGATAAATCTCACTTTTACATTTGCAGCAAGGTCGCCAGGCAGCAGTGCAAATGTTGTTATTAGTAAAGCGCGTTAATGTGTGGAAGCGTCTGTAATAATAATATTTGTTTACGACGTTGCACTTTGTTGGCTATAATTTTCAATTTCTTGTTGAGTTAGTGCCTTACTTAAATAATAAATGCAAATTTGTATGGCAAACAAAAGGAAAATTTGTTGAATTTCGCTGTCGCAACACACCTACATACATACATAAATATATTAACATACATAAATATACAGACACTGCGACGTTGCGCTTGACTGCGCGTCCTGCCGGCTGCTGTTTGCCTCAATTAGTCTTTTTCGCTGTTGCCGCCCCTCGGCGCTTCTAACACGTGTTTTCATTAGATGATTTTATTGTTGTTGTTGCTGGTTAAATTATGTTGTTGTGTCTGTGGCGATTGCCGCAGGTTTGTTGCTTTACTGCGTTTATGGCCACGGCGATGTTGTTGCTGTAGGTGCGCAGCAGCATTCATTGCCTTTTCGGTGGTGATCGTCAGCAACAAATGTTGACACAATTTTTGGGTTGTTGTTACAACTTGTGTTGCTTTTGCTTTTTTATTAATGCTTGTTTTAATATTTACACGGCCAGCATTTGGCAGCGTTGTCGGTGCCATCGCAGTGTTGCTTGACGGCGGCTGCTTTCAACATCAACACCATAAAGCACCGCTGGCTGCGGCGTTTTTTTTTTTGTTATTGCCTCCTCTTGGCGTTGGTACAGTGGAAGTGTCAACGGAAAAATCTTCGAAACATCTGTGAACACCGAAATTCTTAGAAGTAAGTGATTGATGGCTGACGTGGACGGGTTGGGAGGACCTACATATACTACTTGTGTATATACAGACGGGTATGTGTATCACAGGGAGGCCCACAATGACGAAAGAAATAATATAGCACATTTAAAAAAAAAAAGTTGTCGTTCAGCCGGTCATTTGGAGGCAGTCAGTGTAAAATCTCTGAGTTTGTACTTCTGTTTGTTACAAGAAATGAACCTTTTACGTTCCACTGTGGGACAGAAAACTTTTGCAGACCCACAAGTGCTGATTGGTGACTAACGCCTGCTGAACTCTCGTGACGCCCATTAATGCAGCGCTCGAATGCACAAAGGTAGGTGTTCCAAGCTCACGGCTTTACAATTTTCGACGATTCCGTTGTGACCATGCACACACCAAGTTATATATGGAAGTAGCTTGAAACTCTGCTGTGAGGTCACTGCAGTAACTTTAGTACTAAGGCATATTGAAAGACTTCTGGTCCGACAGAACACTTTCCTTTTCAATAGGGTTTTGACTTAGATGAAATGTGAGGCATATAGGTTCATTGAAAGGTTAAGGAACTAATTTATCAGAGTTAGATCTCATAAAAAAGAATATTTAAGACTTCCTTAAACCCAAAAGTGTGCGTGAACGAGATCACTAACAAATTAAATTTCTTAGATCGCGATTTTAAGCGGTTTCCAGACAACTTCAAGGGAGAGGTCTTGGAGAAGTATGTAAGTTGTTTTCATCACAATAAATCGTCAGCTTTCTGAGAGTTTTCGAGTGAAAGGAATCTGAATAGTCATTGTACATATTTCCAGAAAAAAGTCGGCAGTGTGTTATTTTGTACAGTCCTGTGATTAACATATCCGAGTAGAGAATATATCAAGTTGCTGAATTATCTGAGTCTTTATGAAGAAGGGAGGCCGATATGGAGCACAGGTAAATACTTAATCTTATGGAAATTTGTTCGTTGCTTCGTGAAATAATTCATACCCAATTTCTTGAAAATATCTGCTCAAATGTAAAAGTTTGCTATACAAGGGCTTGATTTTATTAAGACGAAATCAGCTTTATGGGGAGAAATAAGGACGTGTGAAAACTACGATTTTTCAAAATTAACTATTTCGGGTGCAAAATCTCTTAAACTAAATACTTTAGTTAGTTTACTTATAAAATAACCGACTTTATAACTAAGTTTATAACCCATTCTATAACCCATTTTATAACCTTTTTAGTCGCAAGTGTAAAATTCCCAGTTTTTCTGCAGAAGAGCGCACTCAGACCAGGCAATTTTGGTAAAATGAAACTATAAGATCGAATTTTCTACCAGTTTTCAACATTTAATTAGACACCACTCAATTATATATTTTTGTTTTTCACTTTTCTCTGACGACGCCACTGTAAATGGTGTTGGCGCTGCAATACGATGCCGCTAACACAACAGCACTACTTTGTAATTACCTTCAATTTTTCTCCATTCATTTGCCATTTCGTATTTGTTTGTTATTTTTCGCGCTCATTTCATGCTGCTCGTGCGCTTTTCGCCGCAATTTTCCCAGTAACTCCGCACAAATGTGGCAACGCTCGCCCTGCTGCACACACACGATGCTCGATGCGGCTGTTCGCATTTGGCAAATTGGTTGTTAATCGTGTTTTTGTAATTATTTATTTGTGCACGTGTTAACATTTGTTTTCATTCTGCGCTGCAGTGTTGTTGTTCTTGTTGTCAGTCTTTCATTAATAAACACATGTGGCACTGCATTCACATGAAGCCGAAAGCATGGCGTATATGCGCTTACAACAATAACGCAATAAATTGCTGTGACAACGGAAACACTCATTAGTTGCAACGGTTAATATGTATAATATTTTTCAGCACTTCCGTGCCAGTTTTTCTTGATTCTCCTATATAGTACATATAGAAGTAATTTTTAGGAAAACAAATTCTCTCAAATGCCATTTGCATCAACAACACCAACAATAACAATAAGTATTTGCGAATTTCTCACACCCAACTGCCCCAGTTCTGTACCGATTCGCACAAATTGTATGTTGTCGTCTATTTGCATGCGTCTCCAAGTCGTAATCGTGCACCAAATGCAAGTAAATAACAACAAATAAATACATACACGAATAAACAAAATACTCGTATGTACACATTCAATATACTCGTACAAGTATGTAGGAGCATAAGCAATTTTCGTAGCGTGCTGACGGTGGTCGCAGCGGCTGTGTGTGCTTGTTTGTTCTCGGCATGTTGATTTGAGTGTCGGTAAATTTCGTAGATGCTTATGCCTTGTTCGGTTTTGTCGGGGTTTACAGAGTAGCGTATCGAACAAACAACTGCCTTGAATCATAACAGTATAATCATATGGAGATAGCAAGCAAGTGGTTACACGATTTTAATGAAGAATTTCATCTACTATCTGTCTCTATTAAATTTAACAAGATAATTTTAAGATAATTTAGTGCAACGCCACCATATAATATTTAGAAGAGAAATATCGAGATCAAAGTTTGCTAGATGAGGAAGATGGATAATGAAAAGATTGGAAAATACTTGGTTCTTAAATTGAGGAGGATGGATAGTGCGAAGATCAGAGAATATTTTGTTCTTAACTTACTCTTGAGATCAAAGCTTGACAGTCCTGTCATCAAATTTATTCCGTACAACGGTCTATAGTCGACAGTTATTTTTGAGCTTATTTTCGGTATTCAAAACTCCGAACAATTAAAGAGTCTCGGATTAATTATTCTTTTTTCGAATTAAAATACACCTAAGAACCAAAGAAACATTCTGTTATCTTATATATTTGCTAGGCTTCTGTTTTTACACCCTGAACAGGGTTTATTAAATTTGCCATGATTTTTGTAACACTTAGAAGGAAATGTCGGAGGTCTATAAAACATATGTATATTAAAAAGGTCAGCGTGACGGTCCTTCAGTTTTTGAGATATCGAATTTTGCACACGTTCTTTTCTCCCCAAGAAACTGCTTATTTGTCGAAAGCGCCGACAACGGACCGTATAGTTCATAGTTGCCATACAAGCTGAATAATCGGAATCAAATGCTCGCTCGGAAAACTTTTTCATTTGACGAGATATCAACACGATTTTGCATGGATTATTGTTGGAGGTAGCAATGCAATATCAGAAGAAATTGCTTAGATTGAATCACTATAGCATATAGGTGCCATACAAACTGAACGATCGAAATCAAGTGCTTGGAAGATTTTTTTTCTGTGAAAGGTATTATAGCTTCGGTGCAACAGAAGTTATATATTTATTTTAGACTATCAAATACATGATTAACATAATCTGAAGGAGGGAAATTCGACTACTTCTTCCTTACTGTCAGAACAAATTGTTAAAGTTAGGATTTTTGAATGACTTTTGTCTGGTCTAACGCTTTGGGTGCCTAATTAAAAAGAGATACGCAAAAGCGGCTGACACTGAGGCGCTCATTAGGCCTTGTATTGCTAGTTTTCCAATACCTGAAGTGTTTCTCTGTGGACCCTTGCTTCAAACAAACCTTGAAAAAGCGTGTTCCAAGGCCTGAAGTGTTCCTCTGGGGCCCATTGCTTCACACAAACCTTGAAAGAGCGGAATAGTCTGGGACAGCTTGAGGAAATTGTGTTCCTAGCTGCTTCCGAGCGGTCCAACTCATCTGTCTTTGCGTTTCCTTTTATTCCTAATGATTACTTCCTTGCATAACCTAACTAAGTGAGACTTAGTATAGGCACTGAATTTAGCCTTAATTGCCGCTAGGCTTTCTACTGACATAGAAAGTTTATGAGCGCAGTCATGAGCTGGCTAGCCGTAAGCATTGTGTCATACTTCCTCCATAGCCTTTGTAAATGTAGTTTTCATTTCGCCCGTGATGCCCAGCACATTGGCCCGTTGCACCTATTTCACAGGCTTAATGCGACACTTTTTCGATAATGCCATCCACCACACCACCGCACTATATGTTAGTATAGGACAGGTGACACCTGCGTAGAGCCGCTAGACCATAAAAAGTCGTAAACCCCACTTTGGAGCAATGAATATTCTGCAGAAGTTCCAGATTTGAATGGCTTGGAACCCCTAGTCTCAACACGCTCACTCCAGCTTGGCTGTTTTTTTCATCTGGGGTAATCCTGAGTTCTTTGAAAGAGATAGAGAGTGAAATAGTTCCACCCCTAAAAACAGGGGTTTCAGTTGGAAAATTTTTGTTCTCCTTATGAGTATACAGATTTTTGTTTTCTCCGGATCAACAGTTAACAGTTATTAACCCTTCCCTGAGTTGGCAGAGCTGTCAGGAGGCCTCTCTAGCTCTTGCGCTAGTTTTTCAATATATGAAAATTTAGACAGACTTAACGCAAATTTTCAGGTTTGTAGCGTTGTTGAACTGATCTATATTACTCCGAAACCTGAGACCATATTTTTTGTTGATTCGGTGATCATTTGTCTATTTTCTTTGGGTAAATAACAGAAAAATTGATTGCGCAATCTGTCAGAGAAGGATCCTAGTAATCCTATTTGATTTAAAGAGATGTAGTGAGCAATACGATTTGGTTCGAAGCTGATTGAAATTGGCAGGCAGTTGTTTTGGAATATTTTAGGGAAGTTTGATAAAATTAAAAAAAAGTGTATAATTGCATAAGCTCCAGATTTGAATGGCTTTGGAACCCCTACTCCTAATGTGCTCCAGCTTGTTTTTTTATCTGGGGTAATCCCGAGATCTTTGACAGAAATACTTCCACTCCATAAAAACAGAAGTTTGAGTTCGAAAATGTTTGTTCTTCTTGTGAGAAAAAAATAGCAATTAAATAGTATATTGATGAGTTTTTTTTTCAAAAAACCGGAACGAACTTGACTTGGAACATTTATAATAAATTTTATGTTTCAACAATTTCAGTTGAGCACTTTAAGCACAAAATTTTGTCTCATGAACATGATACAAACAGTAAAAACCATAAAAATAGCGGAACTAACGATTTCATCGACGAAGTTTCTTCAAACATACTTATTCAAAACTTCGACAAAACAGTTACAACTTCGCGTCTCACTTGAATCGCCGTTGCCTCGCATTTATTCGTGAGTCTCGTAGCTTTTATGAACTAGTTCCGGCCTTAAGGCACATAAATATATTCAAGCATACTAATGTACACATATGTAAATATATACATACTTATATATATAACAGATATGCAAGTACATATGCTCACTTAAGCCACGAGCAACGCATCCCAAAATACACGCAATGCAAATAGCAACATTCTGTGCGGGCAACAGCCGCCTACAATGCCGTAGCACTTCGGCCCGCTGTGCAACTTTTCGGCAGCAACACGTTTTGCGAATGTTGTTGTGCTTTCGTTCTTGGCAGCTGCGCATCCACAACGCCTTGGGTGCCAGTGCCAAAAAGGCAACCTAAATAACGGTCCACCACCTGACAAACCCACTTGCAGCCACACGAAAAGCAATATAACATACATGTACATACATATACATATGATTGTGTGTGCTTGTGTATGGTTGTGCGGTGGCAATTTCATTAGTGGCTTTGGCTTTTGTTGTTCTTGTGTTGCATCTTCACTAGTTAACTGTGTAGCGTCGTGCAGCAGCTGCGCGCATACAACAACACTTATGAAAGCGAAAATAAGCTGCAGAAAGAAACTAGTGCAACAACAACAGCAACAATAACAGCACAAAGTTTTGCAAGAAATTCAGCCGGAGGCAATTTTCCACTTGTGAAAATGTTCCGAACTACTTTATTCGTTAAGCGCGCTGCTATTTTCCTTGTTGTTTTGTTGTTGTTGTTGCCACTATATTATTATAGCTGTTTTCCGTAGTTTATTTTTTATATATTTATTTTCGCGATTAACTTGCAAAGTTTTCGTAACTGTTGGCTGTAAATAAGGCGGTAATTTAAAATTTTAATCAGGAACTCGGAGTTAGCTTTGCGTAGGCAGATCAGCTGATATGTGTGGAAGTATATTTTTCATGCACATAATAAAACTTCTGGAACAAATTTCTTCGACAAATAGTCTTGGAGCAGTATTTGGCTTCGAGGATTCTGGCGTAGAGCGGAAACCGGTGGTATTTCAATTCACAGCGACAGTAGAAGCTCTAGTACAAAATGTATAATAATTAGCAAACCATCAACTAAACCTCTATCTATAATACAGACGTCTTGATGATCAAAGTTAATAACGCATACGGTGGTGGCGGCACGATATTGTTTGAAATTTTGGGGGAAAACTCACTAAAAATCAAGGCAATATGCGACGGTGCAATATCGTAGACAAAAACCAAGAGTTGTTGGCCTATAATTCCGGCCTTTTTTTACGTATAGCTTCGCATAACACTCAAATAGTATTCCTTGCCGACTGTTTGGCCAACGGAAAGGAATTCGAAGTGCACCACACCTTGATAATCGAAAAAAACTGTCAACATAACCTTTATTTTTGATCTGCGTTGACGAGGTTTTTCGGCTTCAGCTCATCTCTGCCACGATGTTCGGGCGAATGATCGTCTGTTTCCGGGTCATAAGCAGATATCTAAGGCTCACCGTCAGTCGCAGTACATCTCATAATATCCTGATAGTCAGAAAGCATTGTTTCGCAGACGTTAATGGACCGCTGTGTTAGAAAAAAAATTAGTGTTTTTGGTATCAATCCTGCTTTCACTTTTCTTAGGCCCAAATGATCTTTCAAAATGATTTTCAGTGATCCTTCCGATAGTTAAAAGATGCCAATAACATCTCTAACTGTTAATCGTCGATTCTTCAGCACCAATTCCTTTCTTTTATTGACGTGTTGATCATCAATTGTTGTTGTCCTGGGCGTGGTTCGTCGTCAATGCGCTCTCGACCTTCTTTGAATAATTTGTAAAACACTTGCTCGCGACAAACAATTATCAGCGAAGGCCTTTTTCAACATTCTAAACGTTTCGGCAGCAGAAATTTGATTCTTTGTTGAATAATTTTACTCGTCGTAAACATCGCCCATTGCACCTTAAGAACTTTCATTCCCGCCAGTTCGGTGAGATGTTTGAAGGTATGCGCTCCCAAGTATTTAATTCTTGACCTCCCAAACGTGGAACAATCAATAAGAAAGTGTTGAGTTCTTTCCACCTCGTCCAATTGCTTCTGCAGTTTTCATCTGGTAAGATTCCCAGTCTTACCGCATGGACGGCAATAGAGCAATGGCCTATTATAATCCATACAACTAGGGAGAGGCTAGCCCTACTGAGTGCAAATACATAGATCAATATATATTTTGCTATCAATCTTGGGCCAAAAGGAGTATGCGTCAGCGCATGTACCGATGGTCCCAGCACTGGCTCAGCTCCCGCGAAGGATAGCTATCTGGTAGTAGAACATAAGCGGATACGTGAGTACCGAGCCGCTTCTATTCTACTGAAAGCGGTTTTAGGGTGTATTTCCTTTCCAGCTCATCAACTGTAAAATTTCTTGCGATTCCGCTGTGGCCTGGCACCAATATAGCAAGGTTAGGCACTCCTTGAACAACCCTGAAAGCACTGTTCATGAGGCTAGTATCGCCGCCTTGCTATCTGAGTGGATGGTTACTTCTCTGAAGGAAGCGGCACTGCTGAGCAGTAAATCTACTGCTACCTTATCGTCTGCAACCTCGGCTTTTGACACACTGCAAAGTCTGAAGCTGGATTTGATAGAGATCTCCTGACAAAGACCCTTCAATCAACCTTCCTCCAAACTTTGACCAATCATAAGGTATAGAGAGATAAAAAAAAAACACACTTACAGGGAAACTAGTTATGATTTTCAGTGCTCCAGACAAGTCAGATTTTGAATTTCATACTTTACTAAAATCTTCACATATACCTACATACATGCCGTGTGTATTCTCATCCAACCTTTTTACCGCCTTATAACACTGTACAACGCCTCTTCGGCGTCTCTTTATTATTTGTGACAAATTTTCACGACACACCGTCGAAAAAATGAACATGTTTGAACAAATGCATGATTGCTCCAAAAAAGGCGGGAAACTCATAACTTATGGTAATACAAGTGTTTTATGAGCAAAGTTTCGGCTTCGGAAAATGCGCGCACAGCAAAGCGAATTTCCATTCAATCAGACACATAAAAGGCATGCATTTATTACAGACGTTTTTAGTTATGTTACTTGCAACATGCAACAGGCCAATAACACATGTGTCGGCGTTGTGACGGTCGCACGACGGTGGCTAAGGCGCATACAAAGCAGTCGGGCCAAAATGTGTGAGACAAAATATGAGCGATGGCCAAATGTAGTTGGTGGCATAATGAGCTATTGACAAAAATCGAAACATTTGTTTTTGGAATTTTTTCAGCTTTTTATTTTTCCCCCAATTAATGTGTGCTTAATGACTCTATGCGCATTATATTACTATAGTTGCGTACAAATATATTTATTTACAAGCTTAGAGTGTTTTTATATTTGTTGTGTGTTTCGGTTTTTGGCGATTTAACAATTCCGAACACGTTGCTAAACATCTATATAATTGTTGTATTCTTTCTTATTTTTTTTATTACAAATTCTATTCATATATTGATGCCATAAAATGATTTGTTCGTTCTTTTTTGTACCCATATGTACATACATACATATGTAATGTACAAGTATATGTATATAAATAAACAAAATATATTATTTAAGCTATTAAATTATTTTGCTCGTAGAATTTTTAAAATAAAACAAGCAACAGCAGAACTTCTAAAAATATAATGGGTTGTCAAAAAGTCTTGCGGTATTTTTATTGATTTTATTTTTTTTTATTGAAATTGATATGAATTTTTGATGACTCATGCCCAGCTCTTGACCGATGCTACGGCTGCTACTATGCCGGTCTCTTTCGACCAATTCAGCGATTTTAGCGCAATTTTCGACGACAGGCCTTCCGGAGCGTGGCGCATCTTCGACCACCTCTACACCAGAACGAAAACGTTGAAACCATCGTTGTGCGGTGGAAATGGAAACTGTATCGGGTCCATAAACTGCACAAATTTATATTGGCGGCTTGAGATGCATTTTTGCCTTTATCGTAGTAGTACTGTAAAATATGCCGTATTTTCTCTTTATTTTGCTCCATGTTTGCGACGCTATAACTCACGAACGACTCAAAAGAAACGACAATCAATCAAACACGTGTTAGCGCGTGAAACGAGCTTTCCAAAAAGGTATAGCATGACCCGATGCGACGAATAAAACTAGAACTACGCGCTTTCAGCGCCAACTAGCGAAAATACCGCAAGACTTTTTGACAAACTATTATTATAAATGATTTCCATTACTGCTCTAAATTTCATAAAGAGCTGTCAAACGTTACTATAACTTAGTAAGGCTTTGGATTTTACCACAAGATTCTATAGTAAATGAGCGCGCTCTTTGACCAAGCGCCCATCGCAGACGAAGAGCTCCAGCTGCCGCGAGAAACGCGTGTGACCCTTGCGCAACTTCGTTCTGGATACTGTAGCAGGTTAAACTCCTACTTATCCAGAATAGACCCTGACATACCTAATGAATGTCCTGCATGCAACGACTCTCCGCATGACACTGGCCACCTCTTTGCATGCCCTACAAACCCTACCCATCTAACACCATCCTCCCTTTGGTCCGACCACGTCGAAACAGCACGTTTCTTGGGCCTACCGTTAGATGACATCGACGACAACACAAATGACATTTACCATCCCAACGGGGATTAGATTTCCGTTAAAACAACAACAACAACAACCAAGCGCCATAAAAATGTATGAATGACATGGATGGAATATAGGCGGTTCCGACTAATGAGCAGTTTCTTGAAGAAAAAAAGATTTGTAAAAAATTTCATATGGATATCTAAAAAAAATTGGGGGACTCGCTCCCATAAAAACAGACAAACAAATGGACATGGCTAAATCGGCTCAGCTCGTCACGCTGATCATATATATTTACTTCATAGGGTCACGTATACTTTTGGGAGTTATAAACTTCGTGCTAACACAACCTTCATGCTACTGGTTTGAGGTGAAGGTTCCCCCATCCAGATAATTTTACAGATACCTGAACAAGTCATAGTCCGAAGGGGCCAAATCTGGAGAATATGGTGAGTGTGGAGGAGATGAAATTGTATACATTACTGAATACAATAAAAATATAACAGCATATATGGCCGTAACGACATTTAGACATCATATCATCTCTATTGGAAAAGCCAGTATTATAAATATTTGAAATTGTTCAATAACTGTAAACATAATAGGTTGTCAAAAAAGTCTTGCGGTATTTTCGCTAGTTGGCACTGAAAGCGCGTAGTTCTAGTTTTATTCGTCGCATCTGGTCATGCTATACCTGTTTGGAAAGCTCATTTCACGCGCTAACACGTGTTTGATTGATTGTCGTTTCTTTTAAGTCGTTCGTGAGTTATAGCGTCGCAAACATGGAGCAAAATAAAGAGAAAATACGGCATATTTTACAGTACTACTACGATAAAGGCAAAAATGCATCTCAAGCCGCCAATAAAATTTGTGCAGTTTATGGACCCGATACAGTTTCCATTTCCACCGCACAACGATGGTTTCAACGTTTTCGTTTTGGTGTAGAGGTGGTCGAAGATGCGCCACGCTCCGGAAGGCCTGTCGTCGAAAATTGCGATAAAATCGCTGAATTGGCCGAAAGAGACCGGCATAGTAGCAGCGGTAGCATCGGTCAAGAGCTGGGCATGAGTCATCAAAAATTCATTTCAATTTCAATAAAAAAAAAATTCAATAAAAATACCGCAAGACTTTTTTGACAACCCATTATAATATTTTGAAATAAGTTAGAAAAATTCAAAGTCCTCCTGCTATGTGGGTAAGCCTTTTAATACCTTTTATACTTACATAAATATCGAACTATAAATAACTGCGACACATATCGCCTTATGAAAAATGTCGTTAATGAACTATAAAATCAGGAAATTCTCACAACAAGAACAAAAACAGGAATGCCGACCACTTCCTTTCCGATTCAAGTTTGCATAAACACATGTGGTTCCAAAGAAGTGTGCTCCGAAATCAAAGAGCAGATCTTAAATATTTTAAAGGAATTTTTAAACACTTCCGATTGCCGATAAAAATACACACATACAAACATACATACATGTGTCATATGTTTGTAAGTGGCTAGCGATTGCTGGAATTAAGAGAACATAAATCATTAAATGCACTTATGCACATAACGTAAGGACGCAGAAACGGGGGCACAACTGCTTGTGTGGACACATAAGTATGTACATACCATTTATGTGTAACAGACAAACGGAATGAGGTATGAAATATTCTATATTTATATTTATGTAAGTATATATGCATGTGCACAGGCTTGTTTGTATTTAAAATATATTCATAAAAGCCAAAACCACTTTTGGATTTTCATCCATTATTTCATATATAGCAGTTATATACATATATTTACTTATTGAGTTTTTAGTGGTGCTGCACTTTAAAGCCGCAAAACTTTTAGTAATAAAACTAATGAAGTTGTACATTTGAGGAGGTATTTTTGTGTAGTGATTGCTTTTCTAATATGCTCTTTTGAGATTTGGTTAATGGCTACCCAAAAGTAAAGAGTAGGTAAGTGGTGGCTAAGATTTTTGTTGATAGAAAAAAAAAACATTTTTCATAAAGCTTTTCAGAAATGACTGGAGTGGTAGTTCTTTCCAGACAAACCAAGTCTTTAGACCCCACTAGCACTAGATTTATAGAGTGATCCAAGTAGAGCTACTCTTTTTCAATAGCAATAGACAGATCACGCCTGAGTCATGTCAAGCTGTCATGTTATTTTTGTTCAGTATTATTTGGCATTTCCTCATGGAAAGACTTACACCTGCACAACATTTACAAATCGTTCAATTTTATTACGAAAATACGATTGCGAGCCGTTCGCAGCAACTCGGACGTATGGAACGACTTGGCGCATTTTATGTTGAGATCTTAAATTGAAAGCTTACAAAATACAGCTTGGGACGAAGAGCAACCTGAAGAGACTCAAGAGCTGCCATTTCGTGCAGGAAGAGCAACGGTTTGATTTGTGGGCCGGTGAATCAACGACATTATTAGACTTTCCTCTAAAGAGCGGAGTTGCCTGAAGTCTAGAAATTCAAATCCGTTTGCACAAAACAATAACTTCGACTTTGAAGTATGCTGGTTGACAAAATGTGATAAAGTCCTACTTATTTCTTGATCGATGACAACTTCTAGTAAGAGGGCTTGTGAGGTGTCGCGAAAAAGTGAATGGCATTAGTAGTTCAGATGTGGTAAATAAAGATTTTACAAAAAGAAATGTAATAATTTATTTCATTTATAATAATAATTACTGAAACGGAAGAATAAATATGCAGAAAAATTCCGACCTAAATTTTTTAGGAAGCAATTTGCTCATATGTAGCTTATACGATAGTTAATCTTAGATGAAACACTTACTCCATATTAGAACATGAGTTGATCGGGGTCGGGTCTTGAGAAGTAAAGTCATCTCTCGACGAACAAAGACCAAACCCTACAAGTCACTCATCATATGCGTCCTGCTATATGGTGCAGAGGCATGGACGATGACAACTTCCAATGAATTGTCGTTACAAATTTGGAGAGAAATGTTCTGCGAAAGATTTATGGCTCTCTGCGCATTGGCAATGGCGAATACCACAGCCGATGGAAAAATGAGCTGTACGAGATATACGACGACATTAACATAGTTCAACCAATTAAGAGACAGTGATTACGCTGTCTAAGTCATGTCGTCCGAATGCATGAAAACACTTCAGCTCGGAGAGTATTCGACGCAGTACCCGCCGGGGGAAGCAGAGAAAGGGAAAGACTATCACTCCGTTGGAAAGACCTGATGGAGAAGCACCTGGCTACACTTGGAATCTCCAATTGGCGCCAAATAAAGAAGAAGTTGAGCGGGTCTCGGCGCCTTGACCAACCGATTCGAAGCTTAGCTATAACTAAAGAGTTATATAAACCTGTTAGTGAGCGATACTGACCGCCAATCATACTCACTTTCACACAAGCACACACACAATTACACATATTGTATGTGTATGTATCCAGTATATACCGTTACCAGAATGAGAGCCACAGCAGCTCATCGCTTTTACTTGCTAGCCCATATTCTCATTGGCAATTATTTCGGTTATTGTGTTAACAAATTCAAAATTTCGTACCGCAAATCACAAGCTAAATAGCAGCACATGTGTGTACAACAACAATGAAAGCAAGATATGAGCAATTTCTTGCAAAAGCGGACGAAACAATTATCTAATGCATTGCATGTGGCACGCAAAGGCAATGAATGCCACAACTGCAGTTGCAATGCCAATTACAACAAAGTGCATACAAACTAATTCACATAAGTAAGTAAGTGAGTGTGTAAGGAGTCTAGAGCCGAAGCAAAGTTGGAACTTGTGCCACATATGAAATGAGCGGTAATGCGCTGGCGAAGAATGCCGGCGTGGCGATGACTATGCAACATACCAAAAGTACGCGTGCTACAAACACGCAAGACGAAAATACGAAACGAAAATGTGCGAATCGGAGGCATATTTGGCCGAAATCCAAAAGGTGCAACAGACAGCTACAACTGCCGCAACAGACACACTTGGCGGCCATCACCCAACAGCCACAGAGCCAAGAAAGACTTGTGAAATTCCATTGATTTGGGCAGCAAACGCGTGCCGCACACACACCGAACGCTCCAAAAGACGGTAAAACATCCAAATCAATTTTTTGTTGTGTTTTTTTTTTTCGAAAATATTTGGCCAACGCATCGCCAATTGTAGCGCATGGTTGCACGTACATGTAGGTACCAGCCATTTGGGTGCAATTGTTGCTTACACACTTGGCGAACGAAAATGACAGCTGAGGCCAGGCCAATATAAAATCATCAATATGGTTGAATTTATGAACATTAGGGTGGTCGTAAAAAAATTTAATTCCTTAAAATTTCTTAAAAAATGTTGTATAAGATGGTTGTTGGAGTCATGCGGGGATTCATTGCACGTTAGACATATATTTACAATAACGGGGTCGATTCTGAATAGCAATGAGGTAAATATGTATCCAAAACGTGGTTGCGTAAGAGACACTTCAGATTCTCGATGCAACCCGAGTTCTTCGTCTGCAATGGACGGTGGTTTTACTCCAAGTACGCCATTCACTGAAAGGGAGTCGGTCACAGTCTTAATTATCGGTGAATGTGCGGTCAGTGCGTGTCCAAAGTTTGTTGCGTCCAAAATCTGGTCCGCGTAGTGTTCGACGTCGTCGACTTAATCGAGTTAAAACCTCTTGATGTTCCTAGGAGGCGCATCCGCTTCAAGCAGACGACTGCAGGTATGATTTCTGCGAAAATTGCTAGGAAAGGAGTGTATTATGTTCCTTGACCTGAAGCATGGGGGCCTCGCTATATAAGTGTTTAACAGGAGACATCAAAAAGCATCCTGTAATAGTTCGGAGGAGATATTTTCGACAATGAAGTAAGAAAGTAAATGCCTGCGGAACCATGTAGTAAACTAAACGTTTGAACGCCGCGAGGTGCATCAAATTTATCGCCAATGGTCAGAACTTATTATACACGTAGGTCATATTTTCGACCAAAATAATCTGAAATTTGATTATCAATATCATTTTTGTATATTAGATTAAAATAAAATTAAATTTTCGTAGAAAAAATGGAGACATCTAAGCTTTGCACTCCCTGAGATACACCTTAGTTCTCTCCAATGGAGTTGATAACTCATCATAGGTGATTTCTACGACCAAAATAATAAAAAAATTTAATATCAATGACAATTTTGAATATTACCGGGTTTGTCCAGAAAGTAATATGACTGAGTCGATTTAACAAAATTATTGAACCAATCGTTACAATTCTTTAAAAACTTTCAAAATAGGCTCCTTCCAAGCATTGAAGGCATCACGGAAAGCATTCACCGGAATAGCCATGGATCCCATTTCTCGTCTCAAAATGCTAGCCTTTCATCGACCTTTTTAGGCTAGGAAACAAAAAAGTCCGGTGGGCTGGACTGGTTAGGTAGCTGCTCACAAGAAAGGCGGTATGAGCCGGGGCTGCGGCTGCAATGTCTTGTCGGACCCGATTGATCCTTCCTTGACGGTTTGTCCAGAAGGAACAAATTCATGATGGACGATATCTTTGATGACAAAAAAGACAATGAGCATCGCATTCGCTTTGGATTTGCTCATTCTTCCGATCTTCATCAGTGATCTCTTCCCGGCCCTCCAAAAATGTCTGTTGCCATAGAAACACACCACTTCTTGCCAAAGCAACATCTGGGTAAGCCTGCTTGACCATATCAAACGTCTATGTCGCTGATTTACTGAGTTTCGCACAGAATTTAATCGCGTACCTCTGCTCTAACGAAGCTCGGCTTGCACCACTCACAGAAACACGTCGCGCGAAAATGTTTGTCCTGATTCTCCAAGCGCTCGGAGACAACTGACCAGCCGCTCGTTCGTTACTTTCGTATTACTTTCCGGACAAACCATGTACAAAAAAAAAATAAATTAAATTTCTGGAAGCAAAATGGAGAAATCTAAACTTTAAGCTTTTGGAAGTAGGTCTTAATTCCCTCTAAACAAGACCAAAATTAGTCCATATCTTCAATATAACTAATATTGACATGACAAGTGAAGTTTAAAGCGTCTGCTTTCAAAACATTTTTCGCACATTTATGGCACACCCTGTTGTAAAAATGAACTTTACCATAATTTATTCGCCTTCCTTGCACTCGCTGGTAATTAGTTAATCTACTGCGAAAAATCATGAGTAAAATGTGTTGAAACTCGCAAATTTCCTAAATCTTTTTTATAAAAACGTTAACCTTGCCAAAGTGTCTTTGGTTTGACCGCATTGAGCGCGGTCGCTTGGCATTGCAATGACCAAACTTTTAATTGTTTTATGTTTTTTTCTTTCATTTTGAATTTTCTTGTGATCAAATCTTTTGCGAATTACCGTTAAAAAGCAATGGAGTAATTTGTGCATTCATATACAATATCGCTGAATATCTGCAGTAATTAACACCGCATTTCAAGCGCCATGAAATCTTTTCACCAGCTGTCCGCCTGTGTGGTAAATACGCGGCACGGCGAGCGAACGACCAGTTTGTGTGTGTGCCGACGATTTAAACAATAAATATTTAATGATAATTTGCGCGGTGTTGGCAGTTGATTGCTCTTTTCGCGTAATTTTAAAATACAATCATTTCCACTTATCATTAATTACAACAAAAGACAATCCCACTGACCGAGTGACTGATATTTGGCGAACAAGCGAGTGTGGATGAGTTACGTATGTACGAATGTTTGTAGTTGTAATTGAAAAAAAAATGCAAATATTTTTGTATGAATTGCTACAAATGTTTGTATGTCTTCGAAGAGCTTTCGATTACTAAAGCGAATTTTTGAATTAAGACAAATTTTAACCGATGCTTTTTTTATATTAATCGAGCGCGCAAACAATTCGAATTGCTTAGAAGTTTCGAAAAGATTTGAGGAGAATAAACAATAAAAAATTATTTTAAACGGCAAATTGGCTCAAGTAAAGCATGGTTTAAGGAAAGATCCGAAAAAGCCTCTTCATTTTTTGATTAAGTATTCTCAAGAATTAAAATCACCAACAAACTCGCACTTGGAACTCGTAGATTAAAGTGTGAGGGAAAGTGTTATAGTTGAGAAAAATATCGTCAGAGAAGAATCAAGAATAATAAAATACGATGAAACAGTGGGCATCCAAAAACGACAGCAATGGGCGAAAACATACAAAACAAGTAAGGAAGGGCTAAGTTCGGGTGTCCCCGAACATTTTATACTCTCGCATGATAAAGTGATAATCGAGATTTCATTATCCGTCATTTACATATTTTTGAAATACCGTATTTGTGTAAAGTTTTATTCCGCTATCATCATTGGTTCCTAATGTATACATATACTATACAGAGAAGGCATCAGATAGAATTCAAAATAGCGTTATATTGGAAAAAGGCGTGGTTGTGAACCGATTTCACCCATATTTCGTACATGTCATCAGGGTGTTAAGAAAATAATATATACCGAATTTCATTGAAATCGGTATAGTAGTTCCTGAGATATGGTTTTTGGTCCATAAGTGGGCGACGCCATGCCCATTTTCAATTTTTAAAAAAAGCCTGGGTGCAGCTTCCTTCTGCCATTTCTTCCGTAAAATTTAGTGTTTCTGACGTTTTTTGTTAGTCGGTTAACGCACTTTTAGTGATTTTCAACATAACCTTCGTATGGGAGGTGGGCGTGGTTATTATCCGATTTCTTCCATTTTTGAACTGTATATGGAAATGCCTGAAGGAAACGACTCTGTAGAGTTTGGTTGACATAGCTATAGTAGTTTCCGAGATATGTACAAAAAACTAAGTAGGGGGCGGGGCCACGCCCACTTTTCCAAAAAAATTGCGTCCAAATATGCCCCTCCCCAATGCGATCCTTTGTGCCAAATTTCACTTTAATATCTTTATTTATGGCTTAGTTATGACACTTTATAGATTTTCGGTTTTCGCCATTTTGTGGGCGTGGCAGTGGGCCGATTTTGCCCATCTTCGAACTTAACCTTCTTATGGAGCCAAGAAATACGTGTACCAAGTTTCATCATGATATCTCAATTTTTACTCAAGTTACAGCTTGCACGGACGGACGGACAGACGGACGGACGGACAGACAGACATCCGGATTTCAACTCTACTCGTCACCCTGATCACTTTGGTATATATAACCCTATATCTGACTCTTTTAGTTTTAGGACTTACAAACAACCATTATGTGATCAAAACTATAACACTCTCCTTAGCAACTTTATTGCGAGAGTATAAAAATGAAAGGAAATTGAATGATCAATGTGGATGCTTCTCGAGTTCACTTTACTACCGTTTCACAGTGTCAAATCAAAGCAAATAATGACAAAAGTGCTTCGAATTTCTTCAGCATTTATCGTACTTCGCAGATCTGACTTCCCACAACTCTTTCCTATCCGAAACCCCAAACAAAATGCACGCTGGAAAGAAATTTAACGACAATGAAGTGGGAATCGCCGAGGCCAAGGTTTATTTTGAAGCACATTTTTCTCTTACTATAAAAATGGAACAGCTGGAAGTTAGCTATAACGATGTATCTCCAAAGCAAGTGCTGCATGATGAACAAAAATGGTTTATACAAACGACTTAAAAATTAATAATTACTGTTCAACAAGTTGCGAAAATATTCACCAACTTATATGATTGCGCCATCAAGAAATTCCTTTATAATGAACAAATCTGGTTAACCCCAGATAGCGGAAATCGTATACTTTTTTCGAATTTCAGCAGTCAGTATTGAGATTACAGACTGTATGCTATTATTGAAAAGACAGACCTGACAGAAAATTTTTTGCTCGGTAAAATTTCATAAGCTTCAGACATTCACGATTTCTTTTTCACAAGCTGTGTAGTTGTCAAGGCCGATCAGTGCCAATGTGTCTTAAGTTGAACCTTTAGGAGCCGTGCAATATGCCCCGTCTCATTCGGCTGAACGCTGGGCATTAAAAGTTTTTGGTCTGTCCATCATTAACGCTAATCAAAGTAACTTTATGGTATGTATGCCCTTTTCGTAATGCCTGAGGAGTTCCTCTGGTATGTGCAATGTACCTTGCTTCAAACAACCGTTGAAGGAGCTTAATGGTCTGGAGCTGCTTAATTGTGCTCCCAGCTGCCCTGAGCGCTCCAACTCGTCTGCCTTTTCGTTTTCTTATATTCCGATATGACTAGATACATATCTATATGATATTAACCGAGTTACCTACTGAGAGTGTGGTTATTGCCTCATTATCTATCTAACGTAGTGAAACTTAGTATCGGCGCTACGGATAATTTTTATTGTCCGCTAGAAAATTTATGGACTTGCTGTTTAAAGAAGCCAAGTGGCGCCTTATGCCAATAATTTCGGCCTGAAAACTGAACTGAAAGTTTGGAGCTACTTTCTGTACTTTCAGCATATGAATTACCACAGAAGCAGCCTGCTTCTGTTCCTGCTTCTGTTCCTATTTCACCCTTCGATTCATCGGTGAATATGTAGATTTCGCCATTGGGACTGTCAATCACAGAATCCGTGCCCCATTCCTCTCTACCGGAGAACAAAAACGTTGTGTTTAACTCCTGATAAGTATCCACTTAGCGGTCGCATTGCCAATTTAGCCCGAGTTCATTAACAAGATTACAGATTGGTTATCCAACTATTGCTTCGGCACCACACAGTGTTGCCAATGGTTTCAAAAATCTATTGGCTAATGCTGCGGTTGTTTTAAAGGAAGCTGCTACCACCAAGGACCGCAGCAAGTTCGTTGCTGCCTTTGCTCAAGCTCAAGAAGAAGCCAAAAAGAATGAGTCGGAGTCAGAAGAAGATGACGATATGGATTTCGGTATCTTCAACTAAACAGCTCAAGGCTAAAGTGCGTGTATTGTGCCGAGTCTGGCTCCAATGGCCTAAAACCATGAACCGACTGACCGTAAGTATTTCATCATACCTCTCTTGCGAGCAACTCCATAAAGACTCCATGGAGAGTTCTCTCGACAAATCAACAGCTAATTATTCTGCCAAATTTTGTGGTGATTAGAATATGAGAATTGAGTGAACTCATAAAGCATGCGTTCGTTGGGGATCTGATTGTTTTTTTTTCACTTGGTAATGGCCAAGAAAACGATTCTTATAAGTATGGCTTTACCAGCTCACGACTGCCGACCTTAGACCAGATATTCTCTGCATAGGCAAGAAGCATCCGTTTGAAGGCGTGCTAAAGTGAGAAGGCGAAACATTCCTCCCCAGGTTTGGTTGCTGGGTTTGGGACCCGCATTTGCATCTCATCGCTGTATTTAATCAGATCAGCCGGTGAACAAACCAACAACTCAACGTAAGTGAGTTCCGCAGTTCACAATGGATAAATGTGGATTGAAAAGTCGTGTACTTATTAAAATTATTAATTTTAATTCAATAATCTGCAATCTTCCTTCAAAAATCCCTCAGATTAACTGAAATCTATAAAAGCCTCAATAAATTTTAAATATTCCTAGAAAGTAAAATCTGTCAAATAAGCAGTGATTGTCAGCATTTTTGTGTTTTCTCGCATTTACTGCATTTTATGCGCTTGCCTTTACTTAACTTTATTTTTAAATACTTTTTAAAGTTCGCAATCGACTTGCTGTCTGCGTGTGCACTGCTCGACTTTGCAACGTCACACCTCACCACTGTGTCTAGTGGCAGTTTCCAGGCTTCCATAAGTGGTGCGCACGTGACATTTGAGCAGCTTTTGACATGCTTCAGTTTTATTTTCAATCTCTGACATTTTTCCCAACATTCTGCAATTTCGCCAGCGCGTCGCCGCACTGGCCGCTGCGCTGCTGACGTACTAAAGACCACAGTGAAGGAACAGAATGTAGCAAAGTCGGTGTTTTATTTAGCCAAAGAATAGCATGCTAAACCCTCAGCAGCGTGCAACAAACTTGCAAGCGCATACACAAACACACACACACACACACAGTAACTGCGAATAACGCACACACACACACCGAGTTACAAATGAAGCACGAAGAATGTACCGTATAACCTCATTGTTTCGCATTTTATTCAGTAACATTTCCATTTTTTGTTTGTCTTCTTGTTTTGGCTGTTGTTGTTGTTGTTGTGTGTTTTGCAGTAGAAAGCGGCTACCGCTACTTTTGCTGCATTGCGCAATACTTTTGCAAGTGCATATCCACCTGCCTGTCGCTGTGTGTATGTGTGCCTGTGTGTGTGTGGAGTTTTTATGCGGCGCAGCTGCTTGGCGTCACTACGCCCCCTCACCCACACACACATGCGCTTGCATGGATTGGCCAACTGGTGAAGCAAGTGACAGCTATAACTGCAAGAGCTACAAATTTATCCAGGGCTTTGTCCATTTACTTGGGATCAGCTTTTGTAGGGAAGACAAATGCAGACTTGCAAGCGCTGTTGTCATGTAAAATTCTCAAGTTACGAGCATAACATTTATGAGCACACATACACGTGCGCCAGCACACAAACACACATGCATACATTACTGTAAGTCATTTTGTGACGCTCGTAAAAGCTCGTGTCAGGTGGGCATGTGCGGGTTATGAGTATGCGAGTTCAGCACTACGTGATTTCTTTATAATTCTAGCACATTTTTCTGGTTGCGAAGAAAGTTTCGACAAAGTTGCTCGAGCAAAATACGATGATATTAACGGTAGCGGATTTTAAAAATTATTTTCGTAGCAAATAGCAAACTATTTTTTTTTTTTGTTAAAATATAACATTTTTACTTTACAAAAAAAGTATATTATTAGATATACATATGTATGCCTACTTTACAAATACATATAAATATATATATATGTACATACTATCAATTTACTTATGTTTGAGAATGTAATCCGTAGTCTATTGTTTCAGAGTAGCTGTCATAATTGCGCATGCGTGACATCTAAATAAAAATCACGTATCTTGTACATATATGTATGTACATACATACATACATACATATGTATGTAGGAATCAGTCAATAGCTTGCCATGTCGACATTTCTTACTGTGCTTAAAAACCCTGCGGCTAAAATAACTTTACTTTTATGAGCTTAGAAATTAAAATCCAATCATTTTTATTCCGAATATTTCCGTTACAGACAGTTACAGTCAGTTACAGTGTATTTATGAGCATTACAATTGGCAATTCCACTTTTTATATAATTAATACGCTTCGTTCAAAATATCCAAAGTCTGACTTTAGAGAGAGCCACTGTTAATCTTGTGAAATTCGTGGAAACTTTATCGCCAATAACTATGACTACTGATCAAACTCTGGAGAGTGGCAAATCGAACGATCAGCTGCCATAAATATCCGAAACAGTAAGGAACCATGAAGAATCAAGCACAATACTTATATTCCCCAGTAGAAAGCGCAAACCAACGGCTCAGTGATTTACAATAAAAGTCTCAATTTTCACCGACGAATCAAAGGACGATATAGGAACAGAAACGGACTTCTTCTGTAGTACTCAATGCGCAAAAGGCAGCTTCAAACTAAAACCAAATGACTACAAATGAGTGTTTCAGGCCGAAATTGTTGAAATATTAAAACTCACGTCCCAAGTGAGCTCTTTTCTAATTCGCAAGTCCATCAACCTTCTAGTGGACAGCCAAGCACAGCCATTAAGGCTATTCGTAGCGCCGAAACTAAGTCTCACTGTGTTAGATTTTACATGCAGGCAATAACTAACTATACTTTCAGTATATAACTCGGCAAATTTCAACTGGTTACCCAATCATATAAGAATATAAGGATACCTTCAAAAAAAAAAAGGATGAATAAGTGGATTCGAAAGAATGAAAGGAATATTGAGACAGCTGAGGAACATTGGGTTTACTTTGGTTAGTGTTAATAATAGACAGACCAAAACTTCTACTTCCAGGCATAGGTGACCTAACTGATATTGAAACGTCATTACAGGACGCCGACCCTCAGATCTCACCTTCAAAAAAAGAGGATGAATAAGTGGATTCGAAAGAATGCAAGGATATTGAGACGCTGGAACATTGGGTTTGCGAATAACCAGTTGTCATCCGGCTAAGGCGGGATATCTTCCACGGCTCTCAATGATCCAACTATAGATATATTGGGAAGCTGGATTGAAAAAAACATTTTTTTTTTACCAAAAACACTGAGTTGCTGTATAAGGCTAGATTTGGTTCACAACAGGCTCTCTTTTAACCAACCAATTCAATAGGCGGATACTATTTGATGAAGAGATGCTTTGAAAAACTTATAAACTTATTTCACTTTATAACGGAAGATCCAAATAGAGGTAGAGGGTGAGTTGTGTCAAGCTGTCTTGTTATTATTGTTCAGTATTGTTTGACATTTCCTCATGGAAAGACTTACGCCTAAACAACCTTTACAAATCGTTCAACTTTTTACGAAAATTCACGTTCTGTAAAGAATGCGTTTCACGCGCTTCGCTCGGACTACTAACCGGACTTTTCGCAACACCATCACCCATCTTGAGACCCCGCATTCATTATTAGATAATATTCGTCCAAATATACCACGTCCAGCACGCTGTAAAGAAAATAAAGGAATCGATAGTATACACGAAGACCGTGAAGAGTCGATTTGGCGACGTTCGTAGCAACTCGGATTGACGTATGGAACGAATTGGCACATTTAACGTCGAGATCTGCAATAGGAAGCGTACAAAATACAGCTTGCGCAAGGACTGAAGCCGTACGACCTTCCCAAACGACATCACTCCGCTCTATGGACTCTTTAAAAGCTCCAAGAAGATCCGACGTTTTCGAGCCAAATTTTGTGCAGCGATGATTTCTGGCTCGATGGGTACGTAAAGAAACCAAATTTGGACGAAGAGCAATCTGAAGAGATTCAAGAGCTTCCATTTCATCCCAGAAAGCAACGATTAATATTATTTCGAAAATAATGTCAGTTACACGGTTAGACTTTTTCCTGTGTGTATATGTAAAGTCTAAAGTCTAAGCGGACAATCTCACTGCGTTTCAGGTTATGGAACCAAATATCATGCGTGTCATTCGCCAGTTACCAGTTGAAATTTCGAGCGAGTCATCTTCAAAAAATAAATGCCAAAGAATGTTATTTCGATTGCTAATAAAAATTCCCCATTAAATTCGTAGTTTATATGTTTTCTCTTAGAAGTAGGAAACTTCGAAGTGGGTCACCATGTATAAGTAAGCAGAGGTTTTTCACATACATATTAGCAGCATATGTCTGTTTCGAGGACAATTATATTTCTAACCTCAGGAACCATGCTTCCATAATGATTACAAAATAATGCTGAATTGATAAGCCAAGGCCAAAGGCTATTTTCATGTACACAAGGCTGCATTTTTAATCAAAACTGGGTATTAGTAAGTTATAGGGCAGATGAACAGTAATATTAAAAAGTAATTTTTAACTTTTAACTAAAGTAATTATTAAACCAAATTTTCGACTACAAACCACTGTACTTACACACGATCAAAAATATGCCAATAATAAGTAGGAAAGAGAAAAACTATTTGCCAAAAATCATAAATTTCACAACGCTCCAGTGTAGCGTTCGAAGTAGTTCAAATAACAGCGGTATCAACACACATACGCGGGCTCACAATTCGCTATTCATTTCTAAGCGATATTAAAATGTACGAAACAGGTTCTCATTGTTTTGAATTATGCCGGCAAAGATCAGTGAGAATAAACGTCAAGCATATGTAGAACTTTGACAGAAAAGAATGTCAAGTCGATAAAATTTTAATACAAAACAAAACACAGAAAATGAAAAGAACAAAGCAAATATTTTGTGTGAAAAGAGAAAAGAAAATAAAATTTTAGCGCAAAAATCGTAAAAGCGGTCACCAGCAATAAGTCATTTCAAAATGTATGAACACGTGAGCTCAATTTACAAATTCAATTTGCGCTTAGCATCCGCTGTATGCAGCACAGTTTTAATTACATATATTTGTGCGTCGAAGCTCCTCTGGAAATCTATTAACCTTCGCGTTTTGTCATTGGATGTTGTGCGCGAAGGGATCAATGATGTAGCACGCACACAGTTCGCGTGCAGAAGTCACAGGCCACATGCCACGCGCCACATAATTTTCACTTCCCCCTTCCTGTGTCACTTGTGAAAAATAATATGTCCGCTAGCGCTGACAAGCAAGAAGAACTTGGTTGATAATTTAGCGTCAGTCATACGCCATTAAGCAACTAAGCTGTTCATAATAAATTCTATCTTGCTGCCTCTCATCAGCTGTTTGACGTTTTTAATTACTCCTTAGGCATCTTAAATGATGAGTCGGATGAAGCTGGCAGTGTTGCTTATTACTAACAAAATTTATGCATTAAAATACGTTTATGTATATGGTAAACATCTCTCCTCTCTTGACAACCCAACGAGCATTAAAAAAGAATATCGAACCTTAAAGAAAATTTAAACGGAAGTTCTTTGAAGAATCAAATTGAAGTCCTCGTTCAGTACTACATATTAATATATTGTATGAAACGATGATATTGATATCATTAGCCTCAAGAATCGCGCTGTTTGTTTTGCTCTCTCCAGACTGGATGAGGAAGCGAGGCGTATGAGTCTGGTTGTGAACGAAGACAAGACGAAATTTCTCTCTCTATAAATACATCTTGGAACCATCATCAACACCATCAACAATATTCGCCTCGAAATCCATCGCAGAATCACTATTGCCAACAGGTGCTGCTTTGTACTGAGTAGGCAAATGAGAAGTAAAGTTCTCTCTCGACGAACAAAGACCAAACTATTAAATTCACTCATTATTCTTGTGCTGCTTTACGATGCGGAAGCGTGGACAATGACATCATCTGAGGTTTTACGGGAGATCTATGGTACTTTGCGCAATGGCAACGACGAGTACTGCAATCGATGGAACGGTGAGCTGTACAAGATATACATTTGAAATAGGCATGTTTCGATGGAAGAGAACTCTCAGGTTTTTGATACCCGCCAATGAAAGCAGAGGAAGAGAAAGTAATCCAGTTCGTTGAAAAAACAGGTGGAGAAACTGGCTACAGTTGGCATCTCCAATTGGCGCCAAACAACGAAAAGAAAGAACGACAGGAGCGCTGTTGTAAACACAGTAATGAAGAAGAAGAAGTTTATACTGGCGAGCTGTCACGCCATACATAGACCCTCCTCCTCCTTGGTAATGCCAAATGGAGGTTCAGTTTAATTTAAGCTGAAGTATTCGCCACACAGGACGTCAAAGCTTTTTTCAACGCGTTTTGCGACTTAAGATCTATTTATGTTACTTTATTCAGGCCCTTGAACTCCGAAGCTTCTAACTTTGTACTTATAACTAGCCGAGTTCTAGATAGGTCCGAACAGAAGCAGAACGAGTGTATTATTGTCTCTTCAACGTCTTCTTCCCTGCACATTCTGCATGTAACGTCATTACTTATGCCCATCCGACTGGCATGTCACGCCATTCGTTTTTGACTTGCTATCAGGCTATCAGACTTGCAGGGGCTTTTGAACATGATCTTAGCGATGCTGAAAGTGTTAAAGGCATTCCATCTCACCCTGATCCGTCTGTCAGCCCTTTAGGAGATTTCATCGCATATCGTTTTTAGTAACTTCCATATTTTCTTTACTGGTTCGGTCGTTTTCGAAATTCCTTTCTGACCTGGTACCCAGTTGTTATGCGATGTGAGACTATTGCTTTAAGTGCCACCTGGCTATGGACGTATATATTGATCTTCTTTATCTTGTTCCTGCATCACGCTCAAGTCACACAAAAAGAGAGGAATTGAACACTTCAAAGTATACAGATGGAACAAAACAGCTAATGAAGTGGGTGCCAAAACCTATTACTCGGACCCTTCAAACTTCCATAATACTGCTGTATCTTTCAGACGCCCAAAAAAGCTTCTGAGATGCCAGGCATAACAAGCAGAGCAACTGAAATAGAAAGCACGTATTATTCAAACTGCGCAGTTCTAAACAAGGTTCAGGTTCCTAATTCTGCCACAGATATTGAAAGCTGAAGTATATTTATTGTCTTATTAAATATTTCGCCTTTGTAAACCGAAGCTGAAAGTGGATATTTAGTTCCAGGAAATACAAACATATATGAATATATTCAAGAAATGGCTATAGACCATCCATCCCACATTCATAGTACCATAAGTAAATCTATTTATAGCGTGAAAGACGCTTTTAATAGCTGCCAGCTTGACTAACAATCGTTGACAACTTCCAGGAAAAATTTTCGATCTCCAAAAGCTCACCAACAAAGCCTCCACTAATTCGGCAGTTGCTTATCAACTTGTAGGTTCCTTTTTGAATGCTAAAAATAGGTACAGCAGCCGTGCTAATTAGTAAATATCTAAAAATATCAGCAAGAATTTAATGAGACTCCCAGAAAAGCGCAGGCAGGAAGAAACAAAAAGTCGCCTCGCCTCCAGGCGTTGCTAAGACTAATTAATTCTTTGTTTAGCATAGCCATGCTTACTGCTCTTATAATTTCCGTGAAATTGATAATACCGGCAATTCGCTCTCATTTTCGAGAGCACGTTTTCAGTGCCTTGTTGTTGTTGGTTTTTAAATAAATACTTGTTTGTATGGACACAAAGCACTAAGTCATTATGGGAACTGCCTAAAAGTGTAAAAGGCAAATAACGCGCCAATGTTTGCATACACCGACTTAATTGTTGTTGTTGTTGTTGCTGTGGCTCAAATTACGCCAAATGGCTACAAATGCCAACAAGTGTAAATAAACGCGTAACCAAATACGTTCTACAACAACAACAACAGTAGCAGCAATAAATACGCAAAAAAGGTAATTTCAATGAAAATGAAACGCTTTCAATTATGAAGAGCGCTCCGCTACTAGACAACAATGTGGCCCATAAACAAAATCTCCCATTCAAAATTATGCCGCTGTGTTCGGATCGGCTATGTGTGGATCTGAAATGTACGAATCATAACAAAGCGGCCAATTCATTTAACAATAATGCGAATATTTAATTAAGTGGCGGCAGAGCGTGACGCAACGCTGACTTTAGTATTGCATAAAGTATTTCTAAAAAATTGTTTATTACAATAAGAGAATTAATGCGCACGATTCACTTTTATACACACTTAAATACTTTATATGGCCGTGTGAATATATAATATACGATTTGTTGAATTATATATGGATCAAAATTGAAGTGAAAGACTAAACACAAGTAGATTTAAGTAATAAAAACGCTAAAAACTGATGAGGCTTCAGCAAACTTACAGTTGAAGCGGGTTGCCACCTGCTTATAATTTTTAAAACACAAAATTAATCAAATTATCGTAACATCAAATGTTATCAAACTACAGTGGCTTAAAGAGACGAACATTTCCAAAAAAAAATCTTGAAAAGCGTTGCCACCTGTTTTATTTTTTAATGCTTTAAATAATATTTCAAATATTAAATTACACAAAGTATTACACTTTTTAGAGAGTTATGTACGAAAAAAACGAAAATAATTTTGAAAAGCGTTGCCACCTGTTTTATTTTTTACTCTTTTAAATAATATTTAAAATATTAAATTAAGCAAAATATAACAATCTATAGAGATTTATGGAGCATATAAGCGAAACTATTTTTGAAAAGTGTTGCCATCGTGTTTAATTTTCTAATTTAATAAAGGCGTAATCTTTTATGGCAGCAAACATAAGATTTTTAAGAAATATATAATTGTTTAAAGGTGCTGCCACTTGTACAAACGAAAATATTTTTTAAAAGTGTTGCCAGCTGTTTAATTTTCCGATTAAATTAAATTTAAATTGAATCAATTATGGCAGCAAACGTAAGAATTTTAAGAAATATATATTTGTTTAAAGGTGCTGCCACTTGTACAAACGAAAATATTTTTTAAAAGTGTTGCCAGCTGTTTAATTTTCCGATTAAATTAAATTTTAAAAAATCAATTATGACAGCAAACATAAAAGTTTTAAGAAATATATGTATATTTGTTTAAAAGAGTTGCCATCTGTTTAATTTTCCGATTAAATTAAGGCGTAGTGTGCTTTACTAAGCAATTATAATATTACCATATGACAGCAAACATAATACTTATTTCAATTATTTATAAAGAAGTAGTTGCCACATATTTATAATTTTTTTCTGGTAGCCCTAAAAGCCATGCATAGACCAGTTTTGGGCCTTTGCGTTAACAAATGGAGTTCAGTTGCTAGGTTCATAAGGAGTACAAGCAATCAACCTTTAAGATGCCTGCGCTTGACGCGAATTTTAACAGACTCTGCGGCCTCACTATCATTCAGTGTATCATACCGTGGGGACCTCAGATGTTTACAGCGTCGTCTTGCCAATGCGTTACAAGTACACAAGAGATGCTCCTGCGGGCATGTGTCGCTACCAAACAGTTACCAGTTTGTATTCCCAGCATGTTCCTGCAGTCTCTTCTATCGAGTGGCAATAGCAAAGCCTCAACTTGAAATATTCTGCAGTGGTCCGACAGTATATTCCCCCACCAACTCCATTGTCCATTTTCGAGCCATCTCTAAACATACATATATACATATGTATGTGGATGCTTAGTGTTGCGCCTAGCTAACAACCCTTTACGCCAGCCATCTTTTTCTATGTTTACTTTGATATTCCTTTCCCAGTTGAAATGTGGGATCATGTAGTCGGGGTTTTCCCAAACGCCATTACCCACCGAGCTATGCATGAGGACTCTATATGAAAATTCCCCTGCAGCCAGTGGTCGTCCCGTCGATTTTGCTGCGCAGCGAAGAGGTTAAGAGTTGCCTCTTAGTCCCAGTTAAAGACGCCTGTTGGAGTTATCCTTAAAGCTCTCGTTATACACAGCGCAGCGAGCCTCTGAACCATTTACATTGGTTTACAATTGGTAGATTTCCGTATGCCTATTCACCATACTACTGCACAGTAGAGCAGAATTGGTCTTACAATAGCTGAAGCACCAGTGCATGAGACATAGAGAGAGCCCCAGGTTGTGCTGAGCATCTACCTTGACGCATTTAAATATCTCTATTTGGCTTAACATATACATATGTAAGTATTAAGAAATGAAAGCTCTGACAACGAAAATACAATTATTGAAAGGGAAAGGAAGGTACATTTACTCAACCACTCAATTCATCATTTTCGGTTTTATTTTAAAATGAGAGATATTTTTAAGAAATTATGTTTTAATCTTATTACGATTTATTTCCAAATGAAATCCTTTTTGTAAAATGAAGTTAGTTGTGATTTCCTGATATTTACTATTTTAAAACCATTTTATTAAAATCTGATATGTTGTTGCTTAACTAGCGCTTCGTAGTACTTATACATATATAGCCATGTTTGAATGAAAGCTTTCTGGGAAACTCATCAATATGCCATTGACAGAACATGGAATAATATGTTTCTTTCATATTTGAGTGAATTTAGCCATATTCTTCAGCATTAAAACAGTTGAATATTCCGGAGAAATTTCATATTTTGGTTTAAGCAAAATATTCTTCTGAAGGCTGTAAGTTAACCGTTGATTAACCGAAGAGATGACGGATATGATACTTATTTATATTTTTTAAAGTAATATTTTCCAAATAAATAAAATATACATTTTATTTTCGTGGAATTGTAGTCTGAAAGTTTTACTGTCTCAGTTCGCATTAAAATCGGATTTTCCCCAAAAACCACCAGTCAAGCGAATAATATTACATATTTCACATTCGTACATAAGTACATATGTAACAATACATACATACATATGTAACAATACATACATACATATGTATATATATTCATATATTGGCATACGGCAGCCATTCCTCAATTCGTTCGTTTCAACGATTTCAGTAACTTAGCAAGTGATTAATGATTGAGATCTTTCATCATTGCCCCAATAACAGGTGTGAAAGAATCAGATAACACATTATTATAACATAAACCATTAATAAAGCAGTATTTTATATATTTTTTTTTCTTGTGTTGTTGAAAGGAGAGTAAAACTTTCTTATTTTGATTTGTTGGCAATGTCTGGAGACCCAGTGACACATTTATTTAAAATTTTAAAATGATTAGCGGCTGCTCTAACAAAATTAGTAACTTTGTACATAAGTATATACTGCTACAGTGTTGGGCGGTTATTTAGCAGATTTTACATATGCATTTTCGTTGTTTTGATTCACATATTTATAATCTTGCAATATATGTATTACAAGAAAGTATAATATAAAGGTGGTAAAATTATTACATTTGTATACCCTGAACAGGGTATACTAAGTTTTCCACAAAGTTTGTGAACCCCAGAAGGAAACGTGGTAGATTTTATATCGACCGATATCGGACAACTATAGCATGTTTGTGGCTATGATATAAACTGTTCTTATATGGAAAACTTTACTTTGGCGAGAGGTCTTCATGAAGCTAGGCACGGATTATTGTCCAAAACCATGTTACTACAATCCCTGAAGATATTTTTCAAATCGGACTACTACTCGTATAACATAAAGTTGCCTTACAAACTAACCGATTAAAAGTCAGTCGTTCTATGGAAACATTTTTTAGGGGGCGAAGTATCTTCACGAAATTTTATATGGATTATTTCCAAAGGCAACGGTACAATATCTTTTTGTTAAGATCGGATAACTAAAGCATATATGTATGTAGCTGCCATACAAACTGACCGATCAAAATTAAATTCTTGTAGGGAATATTTTATATTTGCTTTGGTACAAACGATATTAAAGTTTTTTCTTGTTCTTGAAGGTTCTGACTTGAGATCAGAAATTAAACTTAAGGGGTTACATGGGTTTACGGATTTCAAAAATAGAATTTTTTTTATTGTCTTATTAAATTGTAAAACACCTCTAGAATATTGCTCTAAATTTTCCAGTTAATCCGAGTAATAGTTTTGGAGATACCAACTTGAGAACCTGTGCATTCGAGGCTGGCTAGGCTAAGTGAGCCGTCTTTAACCACGTTTTTCTCGAAACTGTGTTTTTGAAGTCGGTTGGTAAGATTTCTCGAAAACTACTCAAACGATATTCATGAAATTTGACACAGTTCTTTGAGATACAATTATTAAAGACGTGGAGAAAGGTTTTTTTTTATCGATTACAACTATTTGAAAGAAAAAAATGTTGCGAAATTTTCACTGAAATTTTAATTTTTTTTTTTTTTGTAAAAATGTCTGCCAAAAATTCCATTTTCAGTTTTTCCTTCATCCAAGTTCTAAGTCAAGGTTTTAACTCAAACACGTATTTTTTCATTTTAGATGATCCTGTAAGGAGTTAATCTGCCAACGAGCGGTCACTGAAAATAGCGTCGCAATGGCCGAGTTTAAAATATTTTTTATTTCCAAAAATTTCGGAATTTCTTTATTAACCTTTAACTGGTGACAAGCGGTCTCACAGGCCGAGCGGAGTCAGTGAAACATCATTTCACCCCCTGATTTTAATTCCTACATAGATTGTATTAGAAAGTTTGTAATAGCGAGCCTATTGAGTAGTTTTATTTTATCATTTTATATATTCATTTCATGGTTTAAAGACTGCAGCAAGCTATCGTCTTAGGCCGCTTGTCACCAGTTAAATTACACAAAAACCATGTCACCAGTTAAAGGTTAATAGTGTATATTTGTCACAATATAAAATTCGAATAATATAATATATTTAATTTTTTATGTGAGAAAAAATTTGTTCAACAAATGCTGTTTTATAACCGAGAAAACCCATGTAACCCCTTATCTTATGGATGAGACCGGAGTAAGAAATTTCAATGCACAGATTTTAATCGTATTTGAATTTGAATTTTTAGATAGTTTCAATGGCTAAGCATTACTAGTAAAGGGAGATGATTTTCCGAAAAATTACCACACGCTTCTCTTCACTGACTATATCACTTCATTCGTTCCATCTCAGCTATTTTATCTTCTATTTTTATAGACACCATTAAGAAGAATTTCACAGCTCATCTTAATAACCACTCCAATCAAACCGAAACTACGCAAACTGCGACAAATTCTCACAACATTAATAAAACAACTGCTACTTAAAAGAACAACACTGTAGACCAATAAAAAAAATTAAAGCAGCATCTAACAGCTCATTAACCACACTATTTGCTACCTGTGCTCTTGACAAAGAATTAAAGAAATAAAGCAAACAATAAAATATACAAAGTTGGATTTGGAAAAGAAATTGAAAATGTTATAGAAGCGCACGCGTAACCCAAAACAAAGAATTCAAGCAAACACATACGTATACAAACACACATAATACAACCAAAGATGGGTAGTTGTAGCTGAAAGTTATACAAAAGGCTTAAAAGATAATATGGCACAATCGAATTGTATAAAATTTGATCGAACAAAGCAAAGCCAAAACACAAAAGCAAAGTGACATTATCACATTTTCAATATTTATTAAGCATGCGTAATTCTGTATAACATTTGTAAATATGTATGTAATGCATTGTTTGAAAAAAATATATATTTATACCCTGAACAGGGTATATCAAGTTTGTCACGAAGTTTGTAACACCCATAAGGAATCGTCGGAGACCCTATAAAGTATATATATAAATGATCAGTATGTCGAGCTGAGTCGATTTAGCCATGTCCGTCTGTCTGTCCGTCGGTCTGTATATATACGAACTAGTCCCTCAGTTTTTAAGATATCGTTTTGAAATTTTGCAAACGTCATTTTCTCTTCAAGAAGCTGCTCATTTGTCGGAACGGTCGATATCGGACCACTATAACATATAGCTGCCATACAAACTGAACGATAGGAATCAAGTTCTTGTATGGACAACTTTCACATTTGACAAATATAATAACGAAATTTGGTATATGATATTTTCTAAGGCGACAATGTAATCTCCGAAGAAATTGTTCAGATCGGTTAACTATAGCATATAGCTGCCATACAAACTGAACGATCGGAATCAAATGCTTGTATGGACAACTTTCACATTTGACAAGATATATTCACGAAATTTGGTATATATTATTTTCTAAGGCAACAATGTAATCTCCGAAGAAATTGTTCAGATCGGTTAACTATAGCATATAGCTGCCATACAAACTGGACGATCGGAATCAAATGCTTGTATGGAAAACTTTCACATTTGACAAGATATATTAACGAAATTTGGTATATATTATTTTCTAAGGCAACAATGTAATCTCCGAAGAAATTGATCAGATCGGTTAACTATAGCATATAGCTGCCATACAAATTGAACACATAGTTGCTAACAGAAATGCACCTGTGAAGGGTATTAAGCTTCGGTGCAACCGAAGTTAACGTTTTTTCTTGTTTTTGTATGTATTCGATAACCGTTTAAGAAAAGGCGGCTTTGTCGTGTGCACAATTATACAATTCTTCGCCGTTATAATCGCATGCTCTGATACAAGAGTTACATATATGTATATTAAACAATACAAACATATCATATGCATGTATGTGTATTTTGTTTGCATGCAGTTATTTAAACAAACAGTGCAACGAATACATCCACATTTCGTCTGCCAAATCCGCGAGCTCCTCAACAAGGCTGCATAATAACTAAAAACACTCACGTTGAGCTGAGCGTTATCGCAATCAGCAGTAATGGAATGCCATAAATGCAGCGGTTTCGCTTTAAAAAATTCTTACACAGAAGCACATACCAATACATGCATATGTATGTACATACATAGACATGCGATTTGCAGTAAAGCTATGCTCATACTATAACGCAAAATATTTGATTTAAAATAAAAAAAAAACTTGATTTAATGTAAATTATGTGATTTATGTAAATTTATTTTAAAATTTATTTGATTTTATGTTAAAATTGTTTTGATTTGATAATGATCTATGTAAGAATTTGCTTAAAAACAGATTATTTAATAAATGATGGATAGACAGTTAGCTGGAAATCGACTTTTAAACCAGTTTTTAAAATCTCATAAACATGCTTTTCGTTTTTTAAACGATATCAAGACAATTTTTTTAATTTAAATTATTAATATTAATATAAACATATATGTATGTATTTAATAAAGTAAATTTGCATTTAAGTTATCTTGAATAAAATAAAGAATTTTGCCAAAAATATGTGTTTTACTATGGTAGACCAGAGACTTTTCAATTAACCTGCTAATTGTATAATAATAACATAATTAAAGAGTTTTATCGTTAATATAGTCACCTTTCTTTCCAAAAAATTCATACACTAAAGCAACAACAAAGTTTTTATACCTATGTATATCAATACATTACATACAATTTATACCTCAATAAACCGAATCGAACAAGCAACTCACTTAAACCGTATAGAAATAGAAAAGAACACTTCCTTCCTTCTTTTCCATTTCTGTATGGTTTAAGCGAGTTGTTTGTTCGATTCGGAAAGAAAAAAGTGTTCTTTTCCATTTCTATACGGTTTAAGCGAGTTGTTTGTTCGATTTGTCAAGTTTCCAGAAGCCTACACCTGCTTATAACTCATTCGTTCTGTCTTAAAGTTCGATTATCTTTATTCGGAACTATTTTTAAGCCCTGTATTTCATAGCGAGAACATACATATTTAAGTGTGAACTTAAATTATGAAATCTACAAAATTATGTACTGGCCATAAATCAGTTAATTACGTGCAGTGAATATCCGACTTTCTTCCGATCCGAACAATCTGTTCGTAGTTGGTATCATTCCCCAATCCCAACATAATTTTGTGAAGATATCTCGTCAAATAAAAAAGTGTACCTTACAAGAACTTGATTTTCATCGCTCAGTTTGCATGGCAGCTATATGATTTAGTGATCTGATCTGCAAACTTTTTCCAAATTTTATAGCGTTGACTTATACAACAATCCAAGCCAAGATTTAGGAAGATAACTAGTCAAATAAAAAAATATCCATGCAATAACATGATAGTTTATACATATGTCAGCTAAATGCTATAATAGTTTGATATCGGCGGTTCCGGTAAATAAGTTGCTCCTTGGGGAGAAAAAAAAGTTCGAAATTTCATATCGATATTTAAAAAACCCTGGGACTAGTACGAGTACAACTTAAATTATAAAATCTAATCTGTAAGTACAGACAGACAAATGGACATGGCTAAAATGACTCAGATGGTAAAGCTGATTTATATACGAGCATATATTTCAGAGGAGGATGGAGTCATGTGTAGAAGTTCACGCAAGTGAGGAAAGTACTCTGAGCGCCATTCACTTGGGAGCGGACAGAAACGATTCTTCTACATATGGCTCAAGCAGCTCACGACATCCGGTCTTAGACCAAGTATTCTCTTTGTAACCAAAAAAAACATCAATTTGTAGGCGAGCTAAAGTGATAAGGCGAAACATCGCCTCCCCACAGTTATGAACAGGGTTTGGGACCCGCCATGTAAAAAACGCTCCCATTGAAAAGGAAACAATAGCCTCGACAATACCAAAAATTCCGTCAAGAACGGGAAGGGCCTCTCCGAGCCGTTCAATACTAAACGAGGTTTCAGACAAGGCGGCTCACTATGCTGCCACTTCTTCAATCTACTGCTGAAGAAAATAATTCGAGCTGCAGATCTGAATAGAAACGGTAAAATCTTCTAAAAGAGTGTACAGCTGCAGGGGCACGCTGATGGTAAGGGGAGGGAAAGACGAGATATCTCCTGTCATCAAATAAAGAAGTCATCGCACTAACGACCTGGCTCCCACGTCACTGTTGGGAGTCATAACTTCGAAGTCGTAGATAAATTCGTCTATCTTGGAACCAGTATTAACAGCAACAGCAATTTCAATCTCGAAATCCAACGCAGAATAACTCTAGCCAACAAGTGCTACTTCGCACTGAATAAGCAATTGAGATGTAAAGTCCTTTCTCGACGAACAAAGACCGAACTCTACAAGTCACTCATTACTTCCGTCGTGCTATATGGTGCAGAGGAATGGACGTTGACAGCATCTGGTAAGTCGACTTTACGAGTTTTCGAGAGAAAAGTTCAGCGGACGATTTATGGTCCTTTGCGGGTTGGCAACGGCGAATACCGCAATCGATACGACGACATTGACATAGTTTAGCGAATTAAGAGACAGTGGCTATGCTGACTAGGTCACGTCGTCCGAAGTGATGAACACGCTCCAGCTCTAAAAGTATTTGACGCAGTACACGCCGGGGGAAGCAGAGGAAGAAGAAGTCCTCCACTCCGTTGGAAACACCAGGTGGAGAAGAACCTACACTTGGAATCTCCAGTTGGCGATAAAAAAAGGAAGAACGACTGACACGCTGTTGTAAACTCGGCTATAACCGCGTAAGCGGTTTCTGTGTCAATTAAGAAGACGAAGATATATTTTTTAGGGTCTCCAACGTTTCCTTCTGGAAAACTCTACTCAGGGTATAAATAAGGAAGCCACCTTCAGAAAGAGTGCAATGAGTGAAGTCTTCGGCAAATATAAAATATATAAGACATTGCCTTTGGTAGGCTCTCTTTAGTTAAAATACTGTGAACTTTGAGGACATTTTACCCAATTTCAGAGTTTTATAAAAATCACTTTTAGAAGGTAGTCTAAATCAAGTTCCAAAGGACAGGAGTTTAATTCTTATAGATCTTTTTTTCTTCTTGCTTTGATTTATGTATATCTTTTACAAATCATAATATTAAGTGTTATTTTTGCGGAACTAAAATTCTAAGGGGAATATTATTATTTTTACGTCTAAATTATTACAATCCTAATAAACATAATTTCTTTTCGATTCGACTTTTTCTTTACTTTGTTTTGTTCGTTTACCCTTTTGTTCTAAAATCTCAGATGCCATGATTAGCAGATTTTCAGCAATGTACTTTAGTACATCCTGTGGTCGAATTGAGATCAGCTGTCTGATTGTTGAAAGAATTTATTAAGTCGCTTCCCCTTTTAGAGAGTTCTAGACACTGATATGCTACCAAAAGTTCAAGTTTATCACTTTCTCGGTGTTTCAGTATATGCAGAAAATATTTGTGGCAACCCAATACTAACTTAAAGCCCAGTTATTTGATTTCGATAATGTCAAAATTTAAAGTATATATCAAGAACTAATTCTTTCTTTGTCGGACCTTGGACAATGAAATAATAGAGAGTTAAAATCTCTCAGAAATGCTATTGAATTCTTCTTTCTTTGTCGACCTTGGTTCTACAAAACAATAGAAATCAAAACCTATCGAAGAAATGCTAGTTGACTTAGACCTCCAAAGCTCTCTTTCGCTTCGTTTGTCTTTCTAGTTAATTTAGCAAGGTGTAGAGCATTATGGGTTAATTAAATCTTGAGAATATAAAATCCAAATAATAAGCTCTAGAAATCAGTAGAAGCAGTAGTAATATGCTTCTTTCAACTTAGTGCAAAATTATTGGAGATTTATTGGCGCGATATATGGAACAGGCATCGATTTCGAATAAAATATAGCGCATATTAATCAAGCAGATTCGCTTTCAAGCTTCGCAACCGCAAATCGTTTTTTTCCGCTGGAGTAAATCGCACAAGGCGAACCGTTCATATTTCACTTCCCATTGCCTCAAACCAAGCGCAATATCTACTATGTATGTATATACACTTCCATATATGTATGTACCTGTGTGCCTTGTTCTCATGACAAATCACTTGATTTTTTATTTCCTCATCCACTATTAATGCCGTTACATAGTTTATTGGTTCGTTTAATAACATTATGCGCGTGGAAAAAGCTATACGCCGAATGACAATAGGAAAACAATTTTTTGTTTTGCTTTGCGCTACGCTTTCCACTCGAGGAACTCCATTGATGAGCTCGGCAAGCGCAGCAAGAGAGCGCCTGTGAATTAGCCACTGTCGTACGCCGCCGGCGTCAACACGACAGCGCACAGTCTGGTGCATTGACCAACGAAACAACGGTAATATGCCGTAAAAACAAAAGCAAGCACACCGTAATACTCAGGCCCATAGGTAAATGAAATAAAAACCGTAGCACCAAAGCCGTGTTGGTCTACAACCAAAAAAAAAAAAAAGAGGCAGTGGCGGCGGCGCGCGTACGAATTTGCCTTCACAGTTCGGTGCGATGAGCGAGACGTGCAGGCGCGCACTTCACAACACAATTTCACAGCTCGAATTGCACAAATGGCAGCAAAAAGCGCGAAATGAAAATAGCAAAACGCCAACTTGTGTTGAATTACGAGCGTTAGTGGAATGCAATAAGGCAACAAACAAGCGGCCGGCCGCGTTAATAAAATGGTACGCTTGGGTGTTCATTTGCCTGATATGGCCGGCGCTCTTATTGGTGTGATTAAGCTTTTTTTTATTATTTTTTACTGCCATGTTTTTAGAGGACATGCGGTTCGTTGAGTTTTGGTATGCGCATGCGCAACTAATAAAATGACAAAATACACGTATTAAGCAAATGTTTAATTAGAAGTCATTTTTAGGGAGTAATGCGGGCTTGCAGGCTTAAATTTTCTCGAAAGCAGTGCATAAAAATTCTGTATCTGTGTCAAATGAGATAAGTGGATTGGTGAAGGAAGCGAAAGGCTAAAAGTACAAGCACCCTTCTGGCATGTTTAAAGTATTTAAGGAATAGTACAGCGAATTAAGAGACATCGGCTACACTGACCAAATCATGTCGTCCGAATGGATGAAAACACTCCAGCTCTGAGAGTATTCGACGCAGAGACCCGTCGCGGGAAGCAGGAAAAGAGGGAGACCTCCACTCCGTTGGAAAGACCAGGTGGAAAAGGACTTGGAATCTCCAATTGCCGCCAAACAGCGAAAAGGAAGAACGACTGGCCCGAGAAGAAGAAGAAGAAAGAAATATCATGATTTATGGACTAAGTATCCTCAGTTCTGACGCTTGACTATAATGCAATCCGACACCCAACCTATTTCAAGGGTTCACAATAGACCTTAGGCCGCGTTTCACACCTCAATTAATTTCTAAGCCATTTCAAATCTTGAATAAAAACCATTAAAACTTAAAATTTTGGATACTTATGGAATATAATGATTTATGGGCTTAGTATCCTAAGGTTCGAATCTTAAATACCCATCATAACGTCGAATCACAGATGACTGGCAACTCGTTTTATGACAAAAGTGTGGATCTTCTGTTGAACCACTTGGGTTATTCGAATCTAATAACAGTCCACTTAGCTGTGATTCTAAGTATATGAGTTTCCTACATGTTTTCTCTATCTTCTATTGAATTCCCGGAAAACGAGACTGTGAACTTGCGTTGTGCTTGAAAACCACGTGAAAAATTTAGACATGATTATCAAAAAATTATCAATTCTTGCGTGGAAACTTGGGCACGAATAATAATAAATATGTTTCACTGAGTAAACTTTGGATATATAGTATGTATGTACTTGTAAGTAGTCAAAGCCTTTTAGAAATGATATATCATTTCAGCACTAAAGTCAGAAGGCTAACGGCGGTTGCACTTAACACTAATAAAAAAGATTCCTACTAGAACATAAGAATTTCTAAGGAGATCATACTGTTGCCCTAAACAATCATCCATGCCAAATTTCGTGAGAAATCTCGTCAAATAAAAAAAATGACCGAGAAAGAACTAGATTTTGATCTTGGAGAGAAAAGGATGACAGGCGACGTGGCTAAAAATCGACATCTCTGACCTTTCCTTTTTGGTATTGCAAACTTAATGTACCTTGTTCAGGGTATAATTAGAAATCAGCTAGAGCTATTTGAATATAAAATGTTTGAGTACTTCAAAGGAAAGAACCCATTTAAATATGCTATTGCCTGGGAAGACCTATGTGATGAATTATTTCAAGATATGACGTTTTTTTCTACCCAGTTGGAAACATTCCGACCCCACCAAATTACTGTTTTGAAGTATAAAGTTTTAAAGACTGCAGTTTGAACGCCATCTTGATACAGTCGGACCTACTGAACAGTATACAACGGGTGATCTAAGAGGTACATTTTTCAACAGCCTTTTTTGACAAATCACGCGTCAAGCTGTCATGTTATTTTTGTTCAGTACTGTTTGGCATACCATCATGGAATAGATTCAGAAGCTGTCATTTCATCCAGAAAAACGGTTTGGTGTGGTTTGTGGGCCGGTGGAGTCATCAGTAAATATATTATGCAGCCGTTGTCGTCACTATTTGATGCCTGAAGTTGAAGCTCGTGATCTCGGCTACATTTGGTTTCAACAAGACGGTGCCACTTCCCACACATGGCATCAATAAATGGATTTATTGCGAGAACACTTAGGCGAGCAGATAATTTTACGTTTTGGGCCGTTCGATTGGCCACCAAAACCGTGTGATATCACACCGTTAGACTTTTTCTTGTGGCGATATGTTAAAATTCAGACCTTGGAGCAGAACATCACGCTTGTCATTCGCCAGTTACCAGTCGAAATGCTGGAACGAGTCATGGAACATTTTACTCAACAGATGGACAATCTGAGACATAGCCGCGACCATAATTTGAAGGAGATAATCTTCAAAAAAAGAAATAATAAGTGCCAAAGAATGTTCTTTTGAATTTTAGTACAGATTCCCCATTAAATTTGAAGTTTCTGTGTTTTTTATACTCTCGCAACAAAGTTGCTAAGGAGAGTATTATAGTTTTGTTCACATAACGGTTGTTTGCAAGTCCTAAAACTAAAAGAGTCAGATATAGGGTTATATATACCAAAGTGATCAGGGTGACGAGTAGAGTTGAAATATGGATGTCTGTCTGTCCGTCCGTCCGTCTGTCCGTCCGTGCAAGCTGTAACTTGAGTAAAAATTGAGATATCATGATAAAACTTGGTACACGTATTTCTTGGCTCCATAAGAAGATTAAGTTCGAAGATGGGCAAAATCGGCCCACTGCCACGCCTACAAAATGGCGAAAACCGAAAACCTATAAAGTGTCATAACTAAGCCATAAAGAAAGATATTAAAGTGAAATTTGGCAGAAATCGCATTAGGGAGGGGCATATTTGGACGTAATTTTTTTTTGGAAAAGTGGGCGTGGCCCTGCCCCCTACTAAGTTTTTTGTACATATCTCGGAAACTACTATAGCTATGTCAACCAAACTATATAGAGTCGTTTCCTTCAGGCATTTCCATATACAGTTCAAAAATGGAAGAAATCGGATAATAACCACGCCCACCTCCCATACAAAGGTTATGTTGAAAATCACTAAAACTGCGTTAACCGACTAACAAAAAACGTTAGAAACACTAAATTTTACGGAAGAAATGGCAAAAGGAAGCTGCACCCAGGCTTTTTTAAAAATTGAAAATGGGCGTGGCGTCGCCCACTTATGGACCAAAAACCATATCTCAGTAACTACTAATCTAATTAATTTTACAGCAAAATAAAAATATATGTAAATGACGGATAATGAAATGTCGATTATCACTTTATCATGCGAGAGTATAAAATGTTCGGTGACACCCGAGCTTAGTTTTTTAAGTAATAACCTCGAATTGATCACTTTTTTGAATACGTTAATGAAAATAACTCCTGTTTATATGTTATTTGGCTGGGAAAATATATCAAGATATCGACCCCACAAATTATTAATAATTGTACGAATTCTCTTGAAGTAGTTTTCTTCTATAACTGGCTTATACCAGATATTTAGCCATAAACAAAACTTTCTCATAAAGTAACAGATGCGAAAGTTCTTACAGCATTATTTTCTAAAAATATTCACGGAACTTATTTGCACCAATTATACGAAATAAAGGGAAATATTATCTTTTAGAAACATTTTTAAAACAGTGGGTCATTTATTAACAGGGGCTAATAACTGATTGATAAAAAATAGTTTGAAATATTTTTTTAATTTTACAATAGAACTCCAAAGAACTTTGTCTGGTCGAAAATACCAGACAATATCGGAAAGAACTGTAGGGGTTTTATTAGTTGTGATTGATTAAAGTCCTTGCTACTGACTAGGTTTCGGCAAAACACACTAAAAGCATATGCTAAATTTTCACATAAACAGCGAAATAAATACTTTTACAACTCATCCTTTGCAAATGTTGGTTAGAATATCAAGCAACAAATGCTGGAGAAAACTACACAACTCAACATAACAAAAAAGTAATAGATTCACTGTAGAATCAGGGTTCTGAAACAGGTATAGAACTCAAAATAATAAAAAAATGCAAAAATGCAGGTGCTGAAACAGCCACAGAACTAAAATAAACTGAAAGTATAGTTTTTCTCTGAAAGCATTGAGAATTTTAAACTTAATACTTGTACAAAAATGTAAAGAAAAATATTAAAGAATTAAAAAAATCAAAAAATTTTAAAATTATTATTTCTGCTAAGCAAGCTTGCAATTATCAAAAAAATGTTATATTTTTATTTTTTTTATCTTCAACCTACCCTGGCGATGAACCGCGTCCCACCGACTTCACACTGCCGCTGCTGCCGCATATCTGACGCTGCGGCACGCCCGGCACCGGATGATGATGTAACGGTGATGACGAAGCCGAAGCCGTCGGCGTGCGTCCATTGCTGCTGCAAGCGCTGCCACTGCCGCTGCGCTTCGGCGATGTTGACGTGGATGAGGACATTTTCGGCAGTGGCGCGTTATCCTGCGGACTCTCCGTGTTCACCACCTGCTCCAGCATGTGAATTTTCAACATTTTCTTGCTTTTTGGTTGCTTTGTAGGTATTTGCTATAGTTGCTTGTTGTATTTTTAATTATTTTTTAACTAATAAGATATTTTGGTAGTATTAATCACGGGTTAGTGAGACTATTTTTTGATTTTTTTTTAATTTTCTTTTGTAATTTTTTTTTAATAATTCTTTTTGTGATTTTTTTTAATTTTGTTTTTTTGTGATTTTTTGGAATTTTTTGTTATTAATTATTTTTGTAAAATTTTTGGTTTCAATATTTGGATTAATTTGACATATAAGTATGACGATTAGTGACTAAATGTTTTCACTTTCAAAGCCCGCATGACTTTATTGTTGCGCTTTATTTTGATTTTATAACTTATTTCATATTAATGCTGACTAATTTGGGCAGCGGTTTCACTCGCGCTTCCTTGTTTGGGGTAGCGCCAGTGACGGGAAAGCTATGCGAAACCGACGATTTTCAATTATTTGTTATTATTTTTGTTGTTGGCTATTGCTTAACAGCGACTGGCTATTTTGGTGTTGCAATATTTGACTTTTTTCTCTTGAATATTTTTTCACTTTTTTATTTGATTTTCACTTTTGCATTGCCTGGTTGGCTATTCTGACACTCATGTAGTTATGAGTGTGTATGTGTTTGTAAACATATGTAATTTCGTATTTTTACTTTTTTCTTGCAACTAGTGCGGTTTTATGCTATTCTTTATGCATAAAATATTAAATTATTTATTCAAATGTAAGCAAGCACACAAAGCAGCATAGATATAATACAGATGCATATACATATACATACATATATACATATATACATATATGCACATAAATAAATTATTCAAAAAATTGTTCAATTATTAATATTTTTAATAAATAAAACACGCCACTAAATTTACAATTTACAGTACTCAACACTTCCGCTCATTTAAATACAATTTTTGTTGTTGTTGTTTTTTCTTTCACTACCTATAAATGTATGTCGGTTCACTTTGCATCCGTTCAATTTAATTTTCCCTCACTATTTGTTATTTTTTTTTTGCATTTTTTACTGACTTTTTATAGCTTTAATAAAATTTATTAAAATTTCCATAATTCGAACGAGCTTCATGATTCATGGAGAGAGGTTGTTAGATGCTCGGAAAAATGTGAGTATTTTTTGTGTAGATATCTGTATATGTGGCTGTGTATGTGTGTATATATGTATTTGAGGTGTTATTGCTCGGGTGTGCGAGCACTGAGCACCGCAATCAACGTCAGACTCACTGGCACCAAATCAGTTGGTCGCCTGTCAACTCACCGTGAAAAAACAAACAACAACAACAATATAAGTCAGAAAATTTTGCTGACTGAACTCAACCAAGAAAATAGGAGAAGACAAAAGCGAAACTAAAATAATTTAACAAGCGTTTCGGCAAACTTTAGCGCACGCTAAGGGTTATTTTTATATATTGATGATGGTGTAAATATACATATAAATAAGAAGATAAAAAATAAGAAAATACAAATAAATACATAGGCAAGTGTCCGAGCGAAAACGAAATGGTAGTCGCACCCCAAAAAGATCCATTAAACATTTAGAAACGAGTAAAGTGACTCAGCAGCTTTTGAAAAGCCTCTGAAAAATTAAATAAAAAATTAATAAAAATATAAAAAAGTATTTAATTTACACCAAAATATAAATAAAACAAGAAAATGAGTTAACTTCGTTTGCACCGAAACTGGAATACCCTTCACAAATAAAAAAGCTTAATTTTGGTCGTTCAATTTGTATGACAGTTATAGGCTATGGTGAACCGTTATGAAAACTTTCTTCAAATATTATGGCGTTGCCTTGGACAATAATCCATACTTAATTTTGTGAAAATATCTCTTCAAATAAAAAAGTTTTCCATACAAGCACTTGATTTTGATAGTTCGGTTTGTATGGTAGCTATATGATATAGTGGCCCGATCTGGAAACTTTTTTTCAGATATTATAGCGTTGCCTTAGAGAATAATCCGTACATAATTTTGTGAAAATATCTCTTCAAATAAAAAAGTTGTCCATACAAGAACTTGATTTTGATAGTTCGGTTTGTATGGCAGCTATATGATATAGTGATCCGATGTGGAAACTTTTTTCAGATACTATGGCGCTGGCTTGGACAATAATTCACGCCAAATTTCGCGAAGATATCTCATCAAATCAAAGAGTTTTCCATACAAACACTTGATTCCGATTATTCACATTGTACGGCAGCTATATGGTATAGTGGTCCAATCTGAACGATTTCTTTGCAAATTGTACCGTTGGCTTGGACAATCCTCCATGCTAAATTTTGTGAAGATATCTCGCCAAATAAAAAAGTTTTCCATATAAGCACTTGCTTCCGATCGTACAGTTTGTATGGCAGCTATATGTTATAGTTGTCCAATAATAGCGGTTTCTACAAATGAGCAGCTTCTTGGGGCAAAGAGGACATATGCAAATTTTCATATCGATATCTCAAAAACTGAACGACTAGTTCCCATATATGTATGTATACTGGCAGTCGAATGTGACTAAATCAACTCAGCTCGTACCGCTAATCATATATAACTATATATCTATGTATATTGTATAGGGTCTTCGAAATTTCCTTGTTGAGTGAGTAACACACACCATGACAAACTTTAAAAACTTCTTTTAAACTTTTTTTTTCTATTTTTCTTTTTCGTAAACTCTTTAACATGAACCGAAATCGAAATGGCACCTTCGTTCGAACACTAAATCCTCAATTATTGCTTCTTAAGTGCAAAAAAAGTCTCAGCGCTGACTGTAAAGAGTTTGCTGCCGCCAGTTTTCTGCGTTTTCTTTAGTTTGCTGTGCGTCGCGTCAATAAATATTCCAATTCATTATTTTATTTTTCATCTCACAAGCGACTTACACAGCGACTCCAACGATATGGGAGAATGAAAAGTGTGGAGTCAAGATAAGAAACAGATTTATAGGCTATAATAACTGCGAAAAACGCTTACAAAATAAAATATTTTTATTTTCGCCTTTTATTTGCTTTTTATAAGTGTTGTAATGAATGAATAGTAAAAAGAGGAAGAATGAAAATAACAGTAAAAGTAATACAATATATGTAAATATGTACATATGTGCAAATGTAACTGCTACAATACAATAAATACCAACTATAATATCGACACTTGTGAGGGTCCATTACAGGGTGGGCCGTATGTTTCAACTACGAAAAGTCGGTATTATGCGAAAAAGCAGAAGATTTACTTGAATGCAAGGATTATGAGTAAAAATATATTATTTTAAGTGTTCATAAATGAAAAAACAAATTCAGAAATTGTATGAAACATAAAAAAGGCTCGCTCTGGTCGATCTATGGCCTAAGAAGTCAATGAAATTATGGCAAAGATTGACTAGGCCGTCACATAAGCAGCCATGACATCGCTGAAAGAACTTAACATTCATCAGCAAATGGTTTTGAATCATTTAAAAAAGGCAGGCTACAAAAATAAGCTCGATATTTGGGTTCCACATGAATTGTCTGTGAAAAATTCAATGGACCGAATTAACATCTGCGATTCTTTGCTGAAACGAAATGAAATCGAACTATTTTTGAAGCGAGTGGTAACAGAAGACTAAAGTGGAAACAGGAGACGAAAAAGATCATGGTCCAAGCGTGGTAAAGCTCAACAAATGGTCGCAAAGCCAAGATTGACGCCACGAAAGGTTATGCTAAGCGTTTGGTGGGATTTGAATCATCCACTATGAGCTGCTGCAGCCTGGTCGAACGATTGATTCTACATTTTACTGTCAACAACTGATGAGATTGAAGCAAGCAATTGAAATAAAACGGTCAGAACTGATCAATAGAAAGGGCTTCGTCTTTAATCAGAACAACGCTAGACCACACACATCTTTGATGACTCGGCAAAAACTGGGAGAGCATGCCTTAGAAGTTTTGATGCATCCACCATATAGCTCTGACCTTGCATCATCGGACTACTATTTGTTTTGGTCAATGTAGAACTCAGAACTGAATGAAGTAAAGTTTGCTTCAAGATAAGCCTGGTAGAATTACTTGTCGCAGTTTTTCGCCGAGAAACCAGAAAAGTTTTAGACTGATGGAATAATGTCTCCAGATGAAAAATGGCAAAAAGTGATTGACCAAAATAGTACATATTTGGTTCAAGTTGAAGTTTGATGAGAAATACGAAAAGACTTTTTCGACTAACCAATATCTATCAACTAACAACCAACCTATTTAAATACGGCTTGTTGAAGGGTGAAACCAAAATACTGTCTTTTGAAAAAAGAAATTTAATAGGCATTTAATTTATTGTTTTTGGGTTAGAATCCTAATGACACTTCATCACTTTGCTAACATACAAAATATTAAAGTTTGATTACGCAATTTATATGTCTATGTCGGTAATAGCAAAGTTTTTCATTTCGAATTCATACCCTTGGCGAAACGATTTCAAAAGAAAAATCAAATTTATGCAAACAAATAACATGCATTTATGTCAAAAGCAAACATACAAACCATCAAAGCACATACAAACAAACTTGCATACAAACTAAATGACTTTCAATTTATCGTGGCCCTCAGGCGAGAGATTTCGCAACGAGCAACTTGTTGAATGTTATCATCGTGCCCCGGCCAAAAGCAGCCGAATTTTCACGCTGGCGGCTTAGCGTCAGCAGCCATAAATTGATATAATTTGCATATTCCACAGTTGACAGTTTTAAGCTCACCTTTTCATATCAGCGTTGCTGTTGTGCTGTTGTTGTCGTTTGAAATTTCACGTAAATTTTAAAATTGCCACGCAGAGTGTGGTAAGGAGAGGCGAGGGTGCAGAAGCAAAGGTAAATATTTTGTTATCAAAATCAGCGCTTGCTTCTACATTTATTTACACACATATGTATATATGTATGTATGTATTTTTGTATATAAGTATGTGCTTCTGCTAAATTTGCGCAGTGATTAACTTTTCCGGCTGTCTCGCTGGTGGCTCGGCCCCACTTTGTCTAATCTGTTCACACTCTCATCACGCCGTCATAACTCAATGGTCGCATCGTTGCCGCTATTACCCCCACACCTCTTCCCCTTGCATGTAATTCAGCAATCAACATCGTGCAAATGTTTTTATCAAATCAAGCACCATGTCAGCGTTTTGATGAGTCGTGTCTGTCCGGACATTTGTACATTACTTAGGTGCATACAAATTGGGCGCGTGATTTCGTAAAAGTGGATTTCAATAGACCCTGTTTATACGTATACAAATCGCAGGTCTCAAATAAAATAAAAGCATTATGGTTTAGTAATGTCGAATTTTTACAGACGATAAATAGGTTGCGATTTTTTATAACGGACGATCCAAGTAGAGGTTCTTTTTCCAATAGTTTTTTTCACAGTTCACGCGTGAGTTATATCAAGCTGTCATATTATTTTTGTTATTTTTATGTCGAGATCTTAAACTTACTGCTTGTACACGAGCTGCAGCCGCTCGACCTTCCCAAGCCACATAATTTCGTTCTATGTCCTCTTGAAAAGTTCTAAGAAGAACCAAATTTTGTTCAGCGATGAGGCACATTTCTGGTTCAATGGGTATGTAAACAAGCAAAATTGCCGCATTTGGGACGAAGAGCAACATGAAGAGATTCAAAAACTGCCATTTCATCCAGAAAAAGGTTTGGTTTGATTTGTGGGCCAGTGGATTCATCGATTCATATGTATGTATATCTTCAAAAATGATGCCGGTGAGAACGGAACCGTCAATGGCAACTGTTATCACGCCATGACAACCGACTATTTAATGTTTGAAATTGAAGTGCATGATCTCGGCGAACAGATAATTTCACGTTTTGGGCCGATAGATTGGCCAGCAAGATCGTGTGTTATCACGCCGTTAGATTCTTTGCTGTGAAGATATGTAAAGTCTAAAGTCTACGCGCGCAATCCCGCCTCGATTCAGGTCTTGGAGCAAAACATCGCGCGTGCCATACGCCAGTTACCAAACGAAATGCTCAAACGAGTCATCGAATATTGGGTCAACGAATTAACCATCTGAGACGGGCGGCCAACATTCGAAAGATACAATTTAAAAAAAATGAATGCCAAAAAATATTCTTTGGAATGATAATAAATATTCCCCATTAAATGTGAAGTTTCTTTTGTTTTCTCTAAAAAAGTAGGTAACCTCGAAATGAATCATCCTTTACTACGAACTGCTGGAAACTCTCATCATCTCAAAAAATCCCATTAACCCTTCGAAAGTGGTGAGGTAATTTATTGTCTAAGATCAATGCGAACTCCACGAATAAGAGTTAAAACTTCGCTAACGACAATACGTGGTTATCGAATTGTGAACGAAGAGAAAAATGTGGATCTATTTGGCATCCTCAAAGTAAAATTCTAATGGAGCTTACTTCATTTGAAGCTCTCTTCGCGCCTTTATACAGTGTAAAAAGGTTCAATTCTCAAAAATAACAAATGGTTTGAGCTAATTGGAATATGCTAATATTTTTTTTAATTGTCGCAGTGTTCTAAAACTTGTCGTAAATGTGAAATCTGCAGTTATAAGATTTTTTTTTGACCACGAGCTATGTATATTTTCCTTAAAATCCAACAAATCCAATTTTCTACATTTTTGGTTAATTTTTCGAAAAAATTTTTTCCAAAAAAGGTTGATAAAACTAACAAAAAAATAAATAAATATTCAACCAAAAAATCTATTATAATTAACGCGCCACCACTGTGTTGTCGATATAATTTAGGTATTAATGAAAGATGGCATACGTTTTGCACTCCATCCTAAGTTACCGTACAATTAAAAAATACGCGGAAATTTAATAGAGACTTTTCAACTAGTACTTTAACGCATATCATGTGAATAAATTTATAAAACAAAATTAAAAAAAAAAACCATTTGTCATATTATAAATAATTCTAAGCCCACAGATATTAACCTGACATTTTATTGATAAATTATCACGGAATTTTAGGGTGAAAAGCAAAAAAAAAATACACAATAAAAACGAAATCGAAATCAAAATTGACAATGACACTGAGATTGATGACGCTAAATACTTCTGCATACGCACATACACATGTACATATGTATATAGATTTATGTATGCATGGCTTTTCTAAACCTTGAAAATTGCATTTTAAGGGGGTATTCTGGTTTAGAAGTCCGAATTTTAGGTATTTTTTTTTGACGCGATAAAAAAAATCAAAAATTATTTTGACTATCCATTTTTTACATGCTTTTTATTGATATTCTAAGAATACAAAAAGCATAAATAATATAAGAAACAAAATTAAATTTAAAAAAACTGCAGGTCGACGAAGTAGAGACTGATGAAACAATGGCTTGTCCTGGTGTGCAGGATATACATAAATCCTTACCATGACCTAAAATTAAAATTTATGCGAAATCTGTGAAGAGTAAAAGTGTAGTTATCGCACTACGAAACGTTTTTGAAAAAAAAAGTTTACAAAATGGTGGAGGTTTGAAAAAAAAGTTTCGTAATTTCCCTGTTATTTTTGTGGTTCGGAATTAAAAAAAAAAAATCTTTCGAAAGCTCTTGTGCGATATTATAATGCATAAGAAAGCTCTGTGTAAAATTTCATATGAATCGGTTGGGTAGAACTTGAGATATCATGCACACCGTTTCTAGAAAAGTAGTTATTAGAAAAACGAGTTTAAAGTTTGAAAACTAATCGCGCGCAGTCGGAGTCGGAGTCACAAAATGAGCTATAACTCGGAAAATAATTTGAATTTCGAAAAATTCTCTCAGGGACATTTTCTTGAAGGGTTATACTATAAATATGCAAACAAAATGGATTTTTTCGAATTTCCAAACCAGAATACCCCCTTAATGAATTAAGAAGGGCTTGCCGAACTGTTCGTAATAATTATATACATACATACATATGTATGTATGTAATATGTGTACATATATATGTATGTATGTATATACGTAAGCAAATATGCCAATACACATATGAATGAAGCGACGAGCGCTTACCGTTAATCGAGCTGTCAACTTATTTAAAATAATTAATTAATTTCAAATATTGGAACAAGTGTACATATATACTATAAACATACATACAGATATATATAAATATACACATATACATACATACTATTCATAATATACAGTGCATATCTGTATTTAACTGTACAAGTGCACCCACAATATGTCAAATGTCACATACAGTTAGTACTTTAAAACCGAAAACAAAAGTATTTTCGGAAAATCAATCACAATATAAAGCGATAAAATGCTAACGCCCACATACACAACAACAAAAAAGATACCAAACAAATGTTAAAAGAAAAGTGACGCACCACTGCAAAAGAAAGAGATTAGAAATACATTTGTACGACCATTGTTCACTTCAAACTACCGTTGCTGATAAGAAAGCTGAGTCAAAAGAGAATAATGTGCGTATTTTGTAATAGTTTTTCTTTGTACAAATTTTTTAATGGATTTGCAATTGGAAAATATCAATAAAATTTAAAACTTTATCAAACTGAATATTACCGAAATTCAGTGATAAGGCGTTGGTAACTAAGGCAGTCAGGTTGTTACCAAATAATTTTTGTTTACTTAATTTTATATATGTATGTATGTTTGTGTTAAGAAGTAGTTAGTGTACCAGAAAACGGAAGGTGTAAACTATGGGTTTAAAAATTTATGATTTTATTGGACTCATAGAAGCTTGAAAGTTTCAAATGGGAAAAATGGTTGAAAATTAATTTCATAGCTAACGCCTATCCGCGCTTATTTTTTTTATTTGTTCTATAATTTTTCAATTTTTCAATTGTCTTATTATTCCAAAATCACTTTATGCCAATTATTTTAACGGTATATATTTAATAATTGATTTAATGTGCTAATTAATATAATTAACGCAAATAAGCTAATTTCCGCATTCATCGATTTGCGCTTGGCTGTGGTCAAATTATGCACGTTCGATTCGCTTTGCAATTTCCGCGCTAGAGAGAATATGCATATAACGGGTGATCTAAGTATAGATTAGAGTGATTCAAAAAAAATTTTTTTTTTTTCGTTTCGTACTTGGAAAAATAGGTTCTTAGACACCTCTAAGAAAGCCTCTCCAAACATGAGTTTTTAATTGTAACGGGAAGGTTCTCCTACATACAGTTTTCTATTTTTTCTTATTATCAGATTGAAAAATTTATAACTCGCTTCCAACTACTTGAAAAAATATTGGGTGGCTTAGATTTTAGAGGAAATTGAATGCTCTACAAAAAAGGTTCAAGATGATTTTTTCGTAAACCCAATCGTTTAAAAGATATTAACGGTTGAAGTTTTATTATTTTTGGGAAAATTTTTTATTTCTTATGAATTTTATAACTCAATGAAAAAAATCATTATGAATAAGGTTTTTGGAGAGGCTTTCTTAGAGGTGTCTAGGAACCTATTTTTCCCAGTACGAAACGAAAAAAAATTTTTTTTTGATCCACCTTAATATGCATTGATGTTTGACGATGAATATCTCGTAAACGCTTAACTTAATCGAAAAATCATATAAGACCATTTTTATAAAGCAGTAAATTTTCTACAAAATTATGAGTTTCATCATTCATAATAATTTTTTTTCATTGAGTTATAAAATTCATAAGAAAATTGAAGGAACAAAATATTTTTTTCAAGTAGTTGGAAGCGAGATATAAATTTTTCTATCTGATAATAATAAAAAATAGAAAACTGTATGTAGGAGGACCTTCCCGTTACAATTAAAAACTCATGTTTGGAGAGGCTTTCTTAGAGGTGCCTAGGAACCTATTTTTCCGAGTACGAAACGAAAACAAAATTTTTTTTTTTTTGATTCACTCTAGTATAGATATTTGTTTTCAGTAGCCTTTTCTGACAGATCACGCGTCATTAGTGCATTTGATCATGGAAAGGCTTACGTCTGAACAACCTTTACAAATCGTTCATCTTTATGACGTATGGAACGACTTGGCGCATTTTACGTCGATCGCGACCATTATCGCATCATGATAACCGACTATTTGATGTCTGAAATTGAAGCTTCAATTAATGGATTTATTGAGAGAACCTTTCGGTGAGCAGATAGTTTTAGGTCGGTCAATTGGTCACAAAAATCGTGTGATATCGTATCGTTAGACTTCGCCATTAAATTAGAAGTTTCTGTGTTTTTTCTTAAAAAAAAATAGAGAACCTCGAAACACCCTTTTTTCTGTAGCTGCAAAATAAATTTATTAATAAATATCAAGAAGCGAAGCGTTTGTTCTAATCGACACGGTGAAGATAATTTGTGCGCCATGCGAAGGTGAAATGTCGGATTACGATTTCACGAGGTTTGCAATTAAATCAAATAAATAAAATTTCTGAATTTGCATGGAAGTATCAGCAAAATGTTTACAAAACAAAAATGAAACCAAAATGTGGTAAAAGAAAACCAAAACCAAACTTAACCCAAATTTAGAGCAAGAAAGCGCGGTTTGTGATTAATTTCAAATCAGAGTGAGTGGTAAGTTGCTGTAAGCAAAACAAATTAAATGATATCCAGGAAATGTGCAGCCACAGCCGCAATTTTTAGATTCCGCAAATCATGAAAGTTAAAAAAAATTAAAAAAGTATCTACATAAATATATAGAAGAGAAAACTTAGTAAACATTTCCTCTATATTTAAAAAGAAAAAGTTTAACTGTAGAACATCTAGAAGTTCCTTTTTATATAATAGGTTGTCAAAAAAGTCTTGCGGTATTTTTGCTAGTTGGCGCTGAAAGCGCGTAGTTCTAGTTTTATTCGTCGCATCGGGTCATGCTATACGTTTTTGGAAAGCTCATTTCACGCGCTAACACGTGTTTGATTGATTGTCGTTTCTTTTAAGTCGTTCGTGAGTTATAGCGTCGCAAACATGGAGCAAAATAAAGAGAAAAGACGGCATATCTTACAGTACTACTACGATAAAGGCAAAAATGCATCTCAAGCCGCCAATAAAATTTGTGCAGTTTATGGACCCGATACAGTTTCCGTTTCCACCGCACAACGCTGTTTTCAACCTTTTCGTTTTGGTGTAGAGGTGGTCGAAGATGCGCCACGCTCCGGAAGGCCTGTCGTCGAAAATTGCGCTAAAATCGCTGAATTGGTCGAAAGAGACCGGCATAGTAGCAGCCGTAGCATCGGTCAAGAGCTGGGCATGAGTCATCAACGGGTATCTGGAAGTGTGGCTTGCTTTAAGACGCTTTCTCTACACATGAGTTCCAACTAAAGTGTTTTTCTGTATTCAAAACTGATTACCTTTATTAGTGTAACCTCGAAATTTTTAATTAGCTGGTTAACCTAACTTAGTAGTTATAAAGTAAAGCATTTATACATATGACCTTCATAACCTTATATATACTCCTAAGAGAAAGGAAGCGCATTTTCGCTTCATAGAGAATCATGTTAAGTATTATGTTGATCTCGCTTTATAGTATGGTAGCGAAAATTCGCTCAGACAACTGAAGGAAGTCATGATAAATTGGCACAACTGACAGGTTAAGTCAGTTTTGGTTCGATGGTGGATCTAAAGATCTCACTTAGAATACTACACGCATATCCGGTTCTTTGTGGAGCCTTACAATTGAACTGCTAGATCCGATCCAAACTTATAAGTAGTCAAATCGGGCAATAGCCCGTTAAAAACTATTCAACTAGAAATAGGAGTGGATAGTTACTTATCTGACGAAGGCTGCACTTCGGCGCAATAAATCTACCCCTCGAGAAACGCTACAATAGTCAGGCAGTCTGAAACTGAAGTTGATAGAGAGCTGCTGAGAAGAAGCAAAACAAAAATTTCCATGACATCATTTCTTCGACAAATAAATCGCTTAAAAATTATTAAAAAAAAAATTGAAAGCAAAGAAGCTTTCGATTTCTGCCAATTCTTAGATATAGAATTATATTTCGAAAAAGAGCCCCTAATCAAAAAGAGCAATTATACTATCAATAGTTGTCTACTGATCTTACTGGGTTACGAGGTTTGACAATTAAACCTGTGGTAAACCTGTGACCTTGAAATTCCCTTTCTCTTTTTCCGGCATCCCTCCCCTCTCCATTGATATACATATGTACCATCGCTCTAGCTTGTTCAGTTCGCCTGTTGCGTCAAGTTGAGTAGACGTGGGTTTGTAGTGCTCGTCACGAAGATGGAAAAACGAAATCAAGAGCAACGCGTCGCGATAAAATTTTGCGCCAGATTGGGCGAAACAGCTTCGGAAACGTACGCTAAAATTGTAAGAGTGTATGGTGATAGTGCTCTTAGTCGTGCCCAGGCTTACAATGGTTGTTTCCGCGCGCCCCCCGCCCGAAAAAAGCTCGTATGAGCACGTCGAAGGTGAAAACGATCATTATTGCCTTTTTTGATAGCCGTGGAATCGTCCACAAAGAATTCGGTGCTCAAAGGAACTCATTTTGAGTCGATTACGGACATCCAGGCGGCCGTGACGAGAGTAGAATAATTTTAAAATATACGGCTTTTATGGAATCAGTCTCATTACTTAATTGTCATACCTTGTATATGGGTTTACGGGTTTCAAAAAATCGATTTTTTTTATTGTCTTATTCAATTCTACAATACCTCTAGAATATTGTCCTAAATTTCAAGCAAGTTGAGCCGAGTAATACATAGTTTCGGAGATGCAGCCTTGAGAACAAAATATTTCATTTTTTATATGAGAAAAAAAATTATTGAAAAAACGCTGTTTTTTACGCGAGGAACCCACAATATAGTCCAACCTATACAAAATCACTCTAGAGAAAGGATTAATTGAATAAATATATCGTTTTATTTCCTATTTTCTCTGCTATCGCAGAACACTGATATCTGTTTATAAAACTAATCCACTACAAAGCTTGACAAAAACTACAAAAACTTTTACTTTTCAAATCACTTTCTCACTACAAAAAAGCGTAATTCTCTCACTTTCAATTACACCAGTCGCCTAAATCAGAAATTTTGCAATAATTTTCCTAATCGAAATCAAAATGCACATTTGTATGAGCCCATAGAAACCAAAACCATAAATATAAACATTTACAATTTCAACGCGTCCGAAAAAGTCGGTGAAATTCGAAATAATTTTCACTTCGTACCACAACAACAATGCAAACTATCAGTTAAACCTTGGCAAGTGAGCAATTAATTGATAAATCAAACAACAATACAGCAAATAATGCGTGGACAATTAAAAGCACACTTTCAACGACAGACAGACTGACAGACAGTCAGTTTGAGCTACGACAAGTTATTCTTGGCAGCACGTGACTTAAAGTAAACAAAATTCCACAGTGTACTCGACTAGCTTATTATTTATTCGCCATGTGTTTTCACTCGCGGAAGAATTTATGCATTTGTTGAAGAAAGGTTTTGCACTTTCGTGATAAGTTGATAGCGGGCGCTTCTTTGCTGCAGCTTGTTAAAGGTCAATTATAGATGTAGACACGCTTATGCGATTTAGCTTTACAACAACATGGCCAATGCAAGGTGATCTGAGAGTAAATATTTTGTGTTACAGCACGTTTGAGGTTATTAACAGCCATTTTACAAATTTATAGTTTAGTCTTTATTAAGAAAATTTAATGGAGTGTCATATGATTTAAAATTTTTTGTGGGTTCTTACGTAAAAAGCAGGCTTTGTTAAAAGAATGTAGAAATTATTTATGAATTCTAAATGTCGGAGCATTTGGAACATAAGATTTTATCAGTTTAATTTTCTTCTGACTGAAATATTTTTTTTTTTTTGTTGTTGGTACCGAAAAGGTTAGCTCAAGATATTCCACATTTTTATCACTGCAGAATAGTATATTTTCTCAATATCTGATTCAACATTGAGCTTTTAGTATGAAATCTAACCCTTATTTCAAGCAGTGCTTAATATTTCCTGAGCACTACTAAACCTGTCAACTGTTTCTTTAGATCCTTGTTCCCGAATCGTACTTGATTTATTGCTAATGGGTCTATTGTTTCGTCAATCAAGAAAACCATGCAAAAAGTTACGCTGACAGATATCAAGAAACAGCGCATTTACATGCCACCTCTTAATTGGGTTCCTTCAATGAATAATTTACTTATATTGACACATCTAAAAAAAAGAAGGACTGCTTGTCGTTAGAATGACTAAAAACATTCCCCAAAAAGATTAGATGAATATTATTTCAGTTTTTAACCGAATAAATTCCAACTTCATTCCGGCAAGAATGACATAATTTGAGACTTTCTCATTTTTCTCCCAAGTGCGTTGCCTGATTAAATTTGTAGCGATAAGGGCGGGATTTCATACGTACTGATCTAGTACTTATTTATAAAATGAATACACGTATTAAAGGATAAAATTAAGTGATATAAGTTAACTGGGTGAAGCGAGCATCTAAAAATAACATCGAAAAGCAAAATACCCGAAATTTATTCTTAATATTTTCTAGCTAATTTTTTCAACAATGGTATCTTTGGCAGAAAAAATTAAAATTTTAACAGCTCTCTCAGGAAATAAAGTTTTTGTAACATGTTATCCTGTGTTACGGTTAATATACATAGGCTGTACAGAGCGCAGTGAGCCGCAGTCAGCAGTGGTCTGAAACTCATTCGTTGACATGTAAACATTTTAAAACTCAAAAAGCACTTAACATGGGCCTAGCTTCTTGTTCGAATTGCTGGTTCTGCGACTTGGAACCTGGAGTCTGAAACTCCAGAAAACCTTCTAACTGACTGGACGGCAGTCTGTAGGCGCAGAATAAAGGTCTTTGGATCCAGGTTTTCAAATAAGGATCACATCGCCTCAATAGCACCTAGCAGTATATTGAAAATTATTAATTTGCTGACGAAACGTTGTAACTTAGGAGAGGGGGCACAACAGACCCTAGGACGCGGTGCAATCCTCATTTACTTATCTAATCTAATCTAATGTACTAAATTTTGTTATGACAATGTGCCTCAAATTATTCTATTTTCTATTCAATATTTGGCTAAATAGAAAGGAAATTACCTATTTCCAATCAGTGATATGTTTTCAAAAGTTTATTCAATCGAGAAAATGTATACATAAAGTCTTAATCTGGATAACCTCCTTCATCCGCCTATACCCATTTTAACTTCGAGGAGTGCTATTCTAAATCCTAGCCTAAATAACTAAGTACCTCTAAAATACTTATGTACGACCTTTTGGTATCGCAAAGTCACAAAACTGGTCTATACGTGCTTATTGGCCTACCAGATGAACCTAACCTATCTATGTATGACCTTTTCTATTGCCTTACCAAAACAACAACTGTTAAAAAGAATTGCTTTCTACATTTTCGACTTATAGCCTAACCGACTGGACACCCACTATTATCAACAGACAAATAAAATATAGGAAATACGAGAATTAAATAGCTTGCATTATAAAATAGCGAAGTGATAAGAAAATATTTCAAATTAAGTCATTCGACCTTGAGACTTATGCGAGAAACTATAAATTGAATTTTGCACAACAATATTGTTTATGTTTAAGGCTTCGATTTTTTTAAAATTTTTTTCGATTTTTTTTTTAATTTTTTTCGATTTTTTTTATTTTTTTTCGATTTTTTTTTTTTAATTTTTTGTTTTGATTTTATTATTTGTCTTAAACGATTGCATAATAACTCAATATGAGTGAGTCAATATTTCAATTCAATTCGTTTGGGGCAAAGTTTACGAATTTACGAATATTTCTAAAACTATCTTATGAATGTTTTTCATTAGATAGAAGTTTTGAAACTTCAAAGCGTTTTCCATAAAACTCACGTTTTCAAAGTAGTTGCCTCTTATAATTTCAAAACTACACACCGATCGCTTTGGGATTTTGAACAACAGTTTTATACATAATTTACGAGGTAATGCTGGATATTTTTTTTTTTAATTTAGTAATATTTTTCATTTGTGGTAAAGAAATTTTAATCGAATTTCGAAACACTCCAGCGTTAACTGGGAAAAGCGATTTTCAAACGATATAATTTTGATTTTTTTTTTATTTCAAATTTGGTAATATTTTTGGTTTGCAGTAACGCATTTTCGCAAAAAAACGAATTTTTCACTTCAAAGTGTGGAAAATTAAATTTTCGAAACACTCCAGCGTTAACTGGGAAAAGCGATTTTCAAACGATATAATTTTGATTTCTTGATTTCAGTTGAACCATCACCGTGTTATGAGGGACACCACAGTGCAACTTATTTCCGAGGCGCTCACGAGTAATTGCTTTCTTTTATGAAAAAAATCATAAGTACATATATTTCATATCAAAATTTGATTTACACTTGTTTGTTCAGAAAAATATTAAGGATTTTGCGCTGAAAAAAAGGCAATCCAGAAAACTTTCTCCAGCTTCATGTCTGTAGTTGAATTTATTTTCAGAAATACAATATTTCGCTTAAAGAAATACAATATTTATCGCTTAAAATATATTCAATTGGCTGGACCACAGTACTCTTCAGCCTTATATCTTAAGCTAAATTTACTTTCAGTAATACGACTTTTGGTTTGAACTCTTATTTTATATTACATACATACATATGTATTTCAGTTCACATTGTTTCAAGCACGATATGGAAAATTGTAATTTAACGGTTTTTGAATAACTTTTTTGCTCATGTGCACAACAAGAAGGTGCATGACCTGCATTTAAAACAAGACAAAACATGTAATGGCATGCATTATTAAATTTAAAACAACAAAACCACGTTTGTTTAACTGATTAACATAAACAAGTGCATATATTTTGGCAATCAAGGATCGTCTTTATTGGACAGACAGCTTTTAATTTCGGATAGCTCACTTAATTGGTGTAAAGAATCAAAAATCTGCAAACAGTTTACTGTTTTTGTAATTCGCAAACAATTAACGTACTGGATTTATTTATATACCGATATAAATATACATATACAATTTTTTTGCAATTTCGTTTTGGTATTTATATAAGTATGTACATACATATAAGTACTTATGTATGTATGAATGTATGCACTATATGTTTGCTTGTATGCTGCTTTTATTTCAACATGTTTCACTTCAAAATTCACTTAATCACTGCTCACGTTTGAATAATTGATTTGAATTCAATTTGAACTTGACATTTTATTTTGCAAAGCACGCCTACAAAAAAACACTCACACAAGCTGAACTTTCTGCAAAACTGTCTGAAAGTTTTCGCACAATCACTAGCGCAGACCGAAACGCTCGCACCACACACACACACACACACGTACAAACATACGCTGCTTTATCGCTTTGCTGGTTCAGAACGTGCTTAGCATTGCATCTTTTAATTTCCGAAGTGGTACTTTCACACAAACAAAAATAACAAAAACAAACGAACAAAGATGGACGTCGTTCTTACTTTGATAATTTTCGCAATAATTCCTGTTGCGCTCTTTGGTCTGAAATATTAACAAATTGCACAATTTGACACACAAATATCAACAACAAATTCTTATGTTCACCAACAAAAACGAACTTTGTACGAAATTTCAATTTAGATTTCTACACGATTTGTATTTACTTTTTTTGTTTTGCTTTCTTTAAGTGTTAAAACTGTTTTCGCACTTTACGCGAATCGCTTTGGTCGACCGCTGCGACATCGAACGCACGAAAACGAACACAACTTATTCCAAACAATATTTGCGGCAAACTAAACCAGCCGACCGACCGACCAAGTGAACTGCTAAAAATTCAATCGGCGCGACGCTACGCGCCTCAGTTGCTCAGTTGAGTGCCGCAAGTGCCAGAAAGCGGAGAAAAAGCACAAAGACACAGAAACGCAAAAGCAAAGCAAAAACAAACGCAGCGGAGGCAGCAAAGAAGCGGCTGGAAGCCGGAGGCAGTGGAATCTGAGTGACAACTGATTGTGTGCGTTAAGCTCCACTTGCGGGAGCTTTTAAACTTTCAAAGTGGCTTTAAAAATCGAATTAACAAAGGAATAGCTGTAAAGCGACTTTGAAAGAAATTAAATATTGTTTTAATGAGAAAGCTTATAACCTGAAAATTTAATTTATAACAATGCAACAGCAACCAATTAATATTAAATTATATCTGAAGACACGAATATAGGAATAAGTTCCACAACTCCACACTTCCAAACTTTAAACAAAAACACCGGCTTGCATTATGAAGTGAGAGCGCGTTGAAAGACAAAATCTTGCTCACCGCGTGGGAGGGAGTTGATAAGAAGAGCGGCCAGCACCGGCGAATACAGCGCGAGGGAGTTGCGAGCAAATGCACCGTTGCACAGCAAAATACATACTTATAAAATGCAGCAAAAAAGCGGCAAAAGCAAAATCAGAAATTTATTGGAATGAAGAAGTAGAGCTGAAAGCAAACGCTGCATTTGGACAACGCGCTAACTGTTGTTATGCAAATATTGCGCATGTTATCACACAGAACAAAATGTGTGAGGTGCATTTCTGAGCGTAAGAGAGGCAAAATAAGCAAGTACATATTGAGCGGCTTGTGAGAATGTGTTAAAATATGCATTTGTAGCGATAGCGCACTTGCTAAAGTACAGTGCAACGCATGTGACTAAATATTAAAAAAAAAATGTGTATTCTGGTTTTACTAAATCAGTAAAAGTAATTAACAAAATTATTGAAAATATCTGGATAAGTCTTTTTATCTACAACGGGGACTAAATTTATGTTTTGAGTTGGCACACTCACTTGGGATGGCCTTCAGCTCCCTCAGCGAATTTTGTTTTATCTCTTCGATCGACTGAAGACGGGTTCCATTCCGATGATTGCTAATTTGTTTGCATGTCAATTTCATCAACTCTTGTCTCATCGGCAATTATAATACGCACCATGAATGCGGGATCGGAATTCGAACGGTCAAGCATGTTCAGAGAGACCTCTTTACAATAATATTTGAAAAAAAAGTTTAGTTTAATCGGGACGAGTCTAACAAAAACGCGTTGCATACCCAAAATATCCACCAAAATCGACCAAACGGACTCATGAAAGATGTCGAACTCTCTTGCCATCTCTAGCACTTGCCTGTCGACTTTCAAGCACCATATCCTTCACTTTTTTAATATTTTCATCAGTTGAAAAGGTCGATGTTCAGAACTCTCTTCCAATCTCTCTCTTTAACACTTGCCTGTCGACTTTCACAGCACCGAAATATGCTTCACAAATTCATTTTCGATATTTTTATCATTTCATCAGAACTTGAAAAGGTCGTAAACTTTTTTCGGTCGTGGTTGTAATCTAAGCAAACATAGATATGCAGATAAGTATATACTTATGTATACATTATGTATACCGCGAAACAAAACCTTATATAATTCTCTTTTTAACTTATAATACGATTAAACACACTGTGCCTGTAAAAGTCACTCTAAAAAGCGGCAACGGAAAACCAGTGATGCTATTTTATACACAACATTTTATATTTTTATGAAAAGAGTCATTTTTAGCCTCAGATTTTAAGACGTTCAATTATTACAGAAAATATGATCATAAAGAAAATCAAAATCACCAAAGCGCTTGTATTAGAAGGCTTACCCAACAGAGCCCTGAAAGAAGCTATGAGCTCAAAACCTCAACTGTTTCCTAAAATATACCACGCTTGTATAAAGGTAGAGGTGTTTCCCGACTCATGGAAAGTAAAGCATTTAGTTCTCCCCCCAAAGAAACCACTTTAAGAAACATCATCGTACCGACACAGGTAAGGTGTACGAAAATATATACGCTTCGAGCTAACGATCCAGGATACCGGCGGATTTTCAGGGAGACAATACCGCTTTATAACAAAGAGAGCCACTATTGAACTGTGTTGGATGATGAATGCGTTTAACATGGCAAAATGGACACACATATTCAAAGCCCTGGATGAAATACGCGCCCATGAATACATCATAAAAATTAAAACAGAGTTTTTTAAAAACAGCAACTCTATGTTGAGTGGAGTTCCCCAAGGCCCACTAATATGGAACCTTTGATGACGGGGTGAAGAAGACAGCACCAAGAGCTAAAACTATAGCGGTCGATGTGTGGTAGCAGTGGCTAAACAATTAGTCGACCTAAGAAATAAATGCAATGAGTACTTAAATGGTATACATCAATGGTGCTATTGTGTGAGTCTGGAACTGGCGGAGCACAAAACATAAGTTTTACTCATAACCACCAGGAAGGTGAAAGAACGAATAGAGCTCACTGTAATGGAGAGCGACATAACTTCACAGCCGCAGCTGAAGTATCAGGCAGTAATATTGGATTCCAAATTAAAATTTAAGGAACACCTGGCGTATACTTCTGGTAAAGCGAACAAAATGTATAATGCTCTATCGAGAATGATGGCCAATCAGGCTACATGCCTTCCAGCCGGCGGTTTTTAACAGCAAAAGCTGCGAGTTCCGTAATATTGTATGCAGCACCAATATGGATTTAGGCAATGAATATAAAATGCTATGCTAAACAAATACTTGCAGCAATTATATCAGCTATCAACGTCCAAAACAATACCGGCAAAGACGCTGGACCCACAGACTTAAACCGGAAATCCACTCGTAGATACATAAACAGACGACATGGGGACCTGGATTTCCATCTGACCCAAATACTTAGTGGACGTGCATGCTTTAGCAGCTACCTTTACAAGTTTCATGCGACGTATATGGAGTATATAGAAAATTCTGAACATCTATTATTTTATTGCTCTCGCTTTTCAAACACAAGGAAAAACACTCGGTGGTAGTTTTGCAATCGATAACATAACGACACTCACGTGTCTGAGGACTGAGAAATGGAAAACCGTTAGCCCTTAGAGTTAGACAACTGAGACTTTTTCAACATATATATTAGTGATCCGTCATTATTTCGCACAATAAGGGAAGACTTCGTGAATATTCGAACCCAACCACGATGGCCTAATCCGATCGTTCAGTTTGTATGGCAATTATATGTTATAGTGGTCCGGTATCGGCAGTTCCGACAAATGAGCAGCTTCTTGAAGAGAAAATGACGTTTGCAAAATTTCAAAACGATATCTTAAAAACTGAGGGACTAGTTCGTATTTATACAGACGGACAGACAGACGGACATGGCCAAATCGACTCAGCTCAACATACTGATCATTTACATATGTATATGATGTATAGTATACGACTTTATAGGATCTCGATCCTTTGACAAACTAATACTATATAAAAAAATGTAGTATATACATACATATGTACATATGTACATTCAAAAGTGAGCAGAATTTAAGCATACATATTTAGCAGAGGTTTCAAATCTCATATAAAATTTTAATCTCAAAATTTTCAGCAACAAAAATCTAGTTCAAAATGATCAAAATTTCGGATTCATGAGAATAACTTGAATCCTAGTATAATGGCAACACTGCGGAGGACGCTTATTACTGCCTAAACAATAACTGTACACAAGCAAAAGCGATAGCGAATAAAGCGAAGCCCAACAAAAATTCAGCACGCCGAGGATGATAGCAATGCGGGAAAAATCTGCTTTCATATGGTTGCATTTCCTCATTCTACAAGGCAAAACAAGCAAATAAATAAGGCATACATATTGATATACATACATATGTATGTACATGTATGTATATTATATTTAATGCATATTTTTATATATGTATGTACATACAATACATAGAAGCATGCAAGAATGTACTTATGTATGTATATGTATTTGTATAGTCAGCGATGGAAAGAAATCTGTGACTGCATATTGTGTTCAGCGCTCAGGACATTCATACATAGATACATATGTACATATGAACGTAAATGGTAAATATAATACATACATATGTACAAATATGCATATAACACATACACACACACACACATGCAAACTGACCCGGCATGCACAGAATTTTTGTGGTCGTGTTTACAAAATCGAAAAAGAAATTATTTGCACGCACATTTAAAATGTCTTGTATGTACCTACATACATATATGCATGTACATGTGTTTGTCTCACACATCCTGAGCCGGTTTTTGTTTCAACCCAGCAGCGCCTTATCAATTACATCAAAACATTTACTTCAATCATCGACAAAAAATGTAAACAAATGCCGGTTCTCTGCGACGCCGCTTTGTTTTTGTTTGGCACTCTCACGCTCTCTTTTCTTATCACTTCCAAAACGTGAATGGCCCCGTTGAGCCAATGACTTTTCTTTCCCGTTTGCGTTTGCGTTTGCTTTGTCTTTGCAGTACTGTTGTGTTTGCTGCTACTTCGTTTTCTTTTGAATATGTGCAAGCTCAGCGTGCTCCAATGTTTTTGTGTGGATTGTGGATACTGGAATGTCTGCTTTTTCTACACGCTTCTTTTTGCTTCGGTATCCAATTGTGGGCAGTCAGTCTTCCATCGCCCACAAAAGCAATCAACCTCACATTCTCCCCATTTGTATGGCTTTGTTTTTGAGTCTCCCACACGCTTTCCGCTTTATCGTCGCTCTCACTCTGGTGCATTTGTGCTCTCCCACTTACAGTTGACTGCGTTTATTGCTGATAATATGGGCTGATGGTGCGCAGTGTGGGTCGGCAGAGTTGATGATGCAAAGCGTGGTGTTGATAACAAATTCTATGTTGTGCTATCAGAATCGGCATGAACGGCAATTATTAAAGCGTCCAACACAAGCACATACTTAGTTAGATATGTGTGTGTGTATGCAAATACTTGTACACATACAGCTAGTATTTCTCGTAAGATTTGATTTTTGAACGAATTCTTGGAGGCATCGAAAATTTTAGTTTGCAGTCGTTTGATAATGTAGAGTATTGAGGGCAGGAAGGTGTACGTCTTGTCTAAAGACAACTGAAAGTTTGGCTAACGCCTGGAGGGGTATTGAAAGATATTTGTGAAAGTTGACAAACTTTTAGGCAACAATTCGATAATGGTCTCTATTGTGCTGGTAATTGTCGATACTTGTAGGTATGTACATATGTACATATGTACATATGTATAACCTTTATTTAATATTTGCATTTTAAATGCATAAATATTTAAATGGATTCGAAATTGAAGCAAATTGGCAATAAATAAGGCTAAATAAAATGTTCTGCCAAAAATGTTGGGATAACCGATTGCCAATACGTCATATGAGAAGGATTATGGTGAGCATCACGAGCATGTTCCTTCATTTGTACTCTGTTTGCTTGCTGTTTCTGATTTGATAACTCACAAGCCATTGTTAAGACCTTCTCAAAAAGTCACTGTTTGATGTGCTCTATAGGCAGAGGCAAATATAGATCCATTTGTCTTCAGAAATGCAGCCGAATATAATATTGCAGTCAATTTGGAACCCTATTGAACCATAATTAATGGCGTTTTTGTGCCTGAATTACAGGATGTCGATGTGAATGACCTTCGGTTCCAACAAGACGACACTACAAGCCATACAGCCAGTAAAGCAATCAATTTATTGAAGGAAGCCTTTGGAGAGCGCGTTATCACACGTCGTGGACCTGTAGCGTGGCCTTCAAGAATGAATTCAATATTGACTTTTAAAGCGGTTGCTGCACGTGCTGCACTCTACTATTATAAGTTTTGTTCACATAACGATTAAGTTTATGAGTGTGTATGTTTGTTATATTTTTTATAACTAAACGGCTAGAGCGATAACACGCCCACCTCCCATACAAGGTTTTTAATAAAATTTGGTGTGGAAATAGCTGACAAGGAAGCCCAGGCTTTTTTTTTAAATTGAAAATGGGCGTGGCGTCGCCACTTATGGAAATAGCTGATTCATTTATAGGCTACGATGAAATACATAATTTCAAAAAAAGAGAAAAGAGTTTCAAGACAGATTCACATTATTTTAACGACATTTTAACGAATCTTTAGAACTAATTATAAGCTTCTTAAATAACTGCAATAGCTTTAATGTAGTACAAAACAAACAATAAATTAATTTTTTAGTAAAGAAATTGTAAAAAAAAAATATATACGGAACAGTGAAAACTGTAGAAAATTATCGTAAATTCTTTTACTGCCGCTCGCACAGTGTAAACAAAAAGTGCCTAAAATTTTCAAAAAAAAATCGTTATAATATTTTTATAACGTATTTCAACTCAAGCAAACAATGAAACATTTATTTTACTTAACAATCACGAAGGAAGCTGTGCGGTAGCTTTGTATGTAGCTCCAGATATAGATTTTAACTTGCATATGTTTAACTTAACTAATATTTAAATAGCGTTTAAACGCACGTGTGTAAATATACAAAATACATATGTATGTATGTATGTACATAGTATGTGCATTTATACATAAGTAAACCCCTGCAACATGTCGGCTTTCGTCAGATGTTTTTAGATAACCGGCCTTTTATCTTCCGTAAAATTATTTTTACGCCGCCGATTTAATTAAATATTTACTTGTATATAACAAAATCACATTTGTTGCAGTTAAACATGCCTACCTAGTCGTAAAGAGAAATGCACTCTTGCTACCGCTTTAAAGGCATTCCACCGCTTCTCATAACTAAAACGAGGACAAATTAACTGCAAATATTTGTTTGAGTACACACAAAGATACAATTGTATTTGTTGCAACAGAAAAAAAAAATGTTTAATGGATCCGTTATACATATATTCAAGTATATAAATAATATGTATTTATGCTTCCAGTGCAACTAAGTTAGTCATGAACCGCCGTCTCTATAAAAACGAAGTATTCGATTCACCAAACTTTAGAGAGTAGCAAATCGAACAAGCAACTAGTCTAAACCAGATACACTAAATAAAAAAATAGAGAGAAAAGCTTTCTTCGATTCGCCAAGCGATGTAGAGTTGCCAAGCGAACAGCTTATACCAAATTGGCAGCGCTGAGCTGTTTGACAGTTCAGAATAAAAATTGACAACTTTTAAAACCAAAAGTGACAAAATTTTTGAAACGGGCCACATTATTTTTGTTGGTCAAAAACTTTTAAAACAAACGTATAGTTTATTAGATTTAGAGTATATAAAAACACGTTTCAGCTGGTTTTGTGAAATTATAATTTTTTACGCAGATATTAACAATTTATTTTTTCAGCATTTACGAGAGAAAAACTACATTATACATGTCCTGTCTGTACTTGTCCATTGTTGAAATTGAATTTGTGATACTCCATTTTGCTCAAGTAATATTTTCAACTTATTTTTGCAGCAACTGATCAAAGATTTGCCTGCCGTTGCCAAGCATGATTTCTTAGCTAGATCGCAAGCAGCCTATTTCGAGGAAATGAAACGTAATGTAAATGAAGGAGAATTTATTGTGACTCTTGATTTTTCCGAAAATTATACTTGCCAAGTACAAGATGCCGTGCAGTCTCAACATTGGGCTAATGTTCAGGCAACTTTACATCCCTATGTAGTGTACTATAAAAAAAAATAACGCGGTCAAAAATGAAAACTACGTCTTGATTTCTGAAAATTTGCACCATGATGCAAACACGGTGCATTTATTTAACACGACAGTCATCGCCTACTTGAAAAGCAAATTTGGTCAAACGAGTATCAAAAAAGTGATATATTTCTCCGATGGAGCCGGATCTCAATACAAAAATAAATTCAATTTGAGCAACTTGCTGCAACACAAAACAGATTTCAATGTTGTTGTTGTTGTTGTGTTCACAGAAAAATGCTGATAACTTTCCACGAAATTGAGTCCCCTAAAATTTTGTTTATTTGTAAGACGCGCAATTGAACACGTAACAGTTATTTGCAAGAAACGTAATTAAAAACGATTGAGAAGTTGTAAAAAAAATTATTTGTTTAAAAAAATTGTTTATAATTTCAACGAAATAATTCGGTTGGATTATATAACTGCAATATATGTCAATTAAACTTATTTTGTATCATTGTTACAACAAACCGAACACCGAGCTCGAATAAGTATCAACAAAATTAGTTTTTCTCTCGTAAATGCTGAAAAAATAAATTGTTAATATCTGCGTAAAAAATTATAATTTCACAAAACCAGCTGAAACGTGTTTTTATATACTCTAAATCTAATAAACTATACGTTTGTTTTAAAAGTTTTTGACCAACAAAAATAATGTGGCCCGTTTCAAAAATTTTGTCACAAAAGCAAGTGAAAGGCGGAGTAGTATTTAAATAGAAATAGAATGAAGAAAAATATTTGTAATTAGAAATGTAATACTATATTAGTGGTGAAAAAATCTTTGTAAGTTTCTCAATATTTACAAAATGAAGAAGAGCTCATGAACGGGAGTGCCGGTATATAGTACTAGCATTTGATATGATTAGCACTTGTCATTTAAGCCATTCAAAATGATAAAACTGGTAAAAAATCTGCAAAACCAAACCTGGTAGAATTGAAGCAGCGTCTATACCATTTTAATGAGGTATACGCATACTCTCCTGCTTCACTTCAACTCTATAACTTTATTGTTGCGATCAGAGAAGTGACCAATCGAAGACAGTAATGTGGCCATGTCTAGTCTCAATTACTGAATTCAATTCGATAACTTTGTTTTTGTTTCCTCATATTTCATGTTTTTATAAGAGAGCAGGGCTCAAAGTTAGCGAAGAGAGAACTAGTGAATATAGTACTACATATGTAGTTATAGCTGTTTGTTCGCCTCTCTCTATGGCATAGAATCTCATCATAAATCTTCTCAGTTATTTTCTCATAAACATGTAATTGTTAAATAATGATAATTTTTTTCAAATATCAGTGCAGGTATATAATATATATTAGTATTTAAATTAACTTATAAATATCAATACATTTCTTAAGAATTTTATCAAAAAAAGAAGCTTATACCAGTTTTTGAAGAACATACTTGTGCAAAGAATATAAGCTTTCTGCTCTTAAATGAATGTGAAGGAAAATGCTTAAGAATTTATAATTTACCACAATTACTGGAAAATCTTTTGAGCCAGTCATCAGATCGTTTCGAAGCTAATAAAGCTGTTCAACGAAAAACAGCCAGAAAATTAAACAAATTAATGTACTCATTGAGGATTTTCAATAACACAAAAGAAATATTGTGCCACTATAATATAATAAATAATGGATGGATAAAGCATGAAGTCTACGAACTCTAATTATCACAAATCACGCAATTTCGAAAGAATAATGGACAATTTTGTTTGAGCTATTGGTTTAGATTTTTTTAATTCAAAGGAAGTAATCTTCCAAATCAAATTGGGTTATGTGTTGCAGTAAAGTTTTAAAATTATTCACATGTTCACGAAATAAATTACGTAGATATGTGTTTGAAGCGGTGTTCTTCCAAGTTGTTTAAATTATTTTAAAAAAGTTTTGTTCTGTTTTGTGATATTTGCTGGCAAACCTAAAGCAGTCTCCTATATAGATAAAGAATAGTAGATAGATTACATGCATCGAAAACAGCAACAGTAACATAGTATTATTGATTTAATCTAACTAATAATCTTACCTCAAAAAAATTTTTTTTACCTTTTTTATAATTATATTTAATTATTTGTTTGCATTTGTTTGTACATACCTGAAAGAGAGAAAAAATATTTGTTACAACAAGTAAGGAAGTACTAAGTTCGAGTGAAACCGAACTTTTTATACTCTTGCAACTTGCAGAAATCAAAGCCAGGCAATTACCTTAAGGTGTAAAATGTGAACCAGGGGAACGGACTCAAAGAAAATTTATATATACATACATACACTGTATATAACCCATACACTGACACTGATATTGGATATAAGATTTGTTAGAAATCACAATCAACCAATCACATGGAGTAAAGTCAGCCGAATGTTCGAAAACCCTGATATTAGTTATATTGGGGCTAGGCCTGTTTTCGCTGAAATTCGTCTATTTTTGGCACAAAGATACTCTGTTATGAGTAAAACATGTTCTGTAATTTTCATTGAGATTGAGTTCGAAAATCTTTATGTTAAGGTTTTTGATACACAGAATTACTTTTAATACACAGAATTACTATTGTCAGGAAAGGATTCTTTCTGAATTTTAATCGTATATCCCATACATTGACCGAAATTTCCGGTCGAAAGTCAGCCATAGGTACGAGAGTCCACATATTCGTTACCTAGGGGATTGAACAGTTTTTGTTGGCCTTGAACAATTCTTGGTCATAAGATGGCATACCCTGAAGGCACAGGAAAGTAAAAGAATCAAATGTGCTATATTGAAAGTAGGCGTGATTGTAGCTCAATTTCGCTCAATCTCACACTGTGACATAGGAATATTAGAAAAATGCCACGTACTAAATTTAGGCCAGGTCCCGATATATTGGATTTTACCAAAATGAGGGCGGTGCCACGCCCAACGTCCAATTTGGCGCCCATATGATCTCGGAGGTAAAATTTAATGTCGCTGGCATATTTAGTTATTGCCTTATCCCGCTTTTAGTAGATTTTAACCGTACCGTTATATTGGGAGTGAGCGGGGTTATCTTCCGATTTCATCAATTTTCACATTGTCGGTAGAAATGTTTGCGCTGGGCGAATTTGGATATTGTTACTTCAGCAGTTAGCGGACGGACGGACGGACAGACAGTCAACCGGATTTCATCTTTTCTCGTCACCCTGGTAATTCTATCTTGCTTAGTTTTAGATGATACGTACAACCGTTAGGTGAACAAAACTATTATACTCTGTAGCAACATGTTGCAAGAGTATAAAAATATTAGTGTATATTCTTAAGTCATTCTTAATTCCATAAAAATATGTACAATCTTGTAAAATATTATTATTCACATTTTTCAATTCTGCGCTTTCGCTGACTTGCAACGTTATCACTTTGAATTGGATTTACCCAGCAGTCTTTAATAACAGTCTTAGCTTATAGAATTGTAATTTATTAAGAATTGAACAATTTGAACGATTAGTGATTCAGCCGCAGTTTAACTGTTGCATGTCACTATTAATTTGTATAAGTAATTACTACAAAATAGTAATGCAATTCCGCCTTTCACTTAAAATTATGCTATGCTGCGAAGTCAATTTCAAAACGAAGATATTTAGAGGAAGAAAATAGAAATAATAAAGATCCTTGAAAAGAATTACGATACATCAAAACTGCAAATCAAAACAGGAAAAATCTTAACTACGGTTCTACTGAAGCTAGAATATTCTTCAAAAATAAGACAAGAACTTGATTTTGATCGTTCAGTTTGTATGGATTAGTTATACGATATTGTAGTTCTTGGGAAGAAAAGGACGTGTGCAAAATCTCAGATCGATATCTCAAAACCTGAAGAGCTAGTCCGCGAATATAAAGACAGATGGGCATGACTAAATCGATTCAGCTCAGCATGCGAAACATTTATAAGTCATATATTTTAGAGAGTTTTATCAAGGACGCTTCAAATTTTGTCGGATCTGTACTTAATTACTTTGCCAAATATAAGTGATCTGTTAACCAATTTGCTTACTGCAACTCTTTATGTCGGTACACCTCAGTAGTGCGATGCGATTTTTACAAATTTCTAACCAAATATCGTGCGCGGAATCGTTGTGAATGTTGGAAAAGGCTTTTTCTCGAAAATACAAGACTCCGAGTGCTACAAAGCCTTCAAAGACAGTTGGACGTCTTCAACTGATGAAAATAATAAAGAAGTGAAGAATATGGTGCTTGAAATTAGTCAGGCAAGCGTTAAAGAGATGCCAAGAGAGCTCAACATAAATTGCGAGTCCGTTCCAAAAGCGTTCTTGCTCGACTCGGCCCGATTAAGCTGATTTTTCTTTCAAAAAGAGCAACGTCAACAGGTCTCTTTGTACAATTCTGAAACCATATTCTTGGAGAGCATAACAACTGTCGATGAGACATGGGTTTGATATATAAAACGCCAACAATCATCGGAATGGAGTGAAAAAAACGATCCGGAAACATCCGCATCGAGCCACTATTGTAACCGCAAAACAAAAAAAAAAAACACAATGAATACTATCAAGCAACCAGCATATTCACCAAATTTTGCTCCATGTGTTTTTTTCTTGTTCTCCAAACTTAATTTGTCACTCCGTGGAACCCATTTTCAGTCGATCGAAGAGATAAAACAAAATTCGCTAAAGGAGTTCAAGGCCATCCCAAAAAATACTTATGAAAAATGTTTCGAGGACTGGAAAATACTTTGGTATAAGTGTATTACATCTGGTGGATATTACCATGAAGGCGTCGATATAAATATTGATGAATAATTAAATACTTTGCGTTTTATTTACAATTTCCGGGTACAAAAGAGAATCTTGTCTTGTACATATTGTATATTAAAATAACACTTGGCATCTCCAGCGTTGTAGAGAGAAATTTGCTTAGCTTTCACACTTCTGACGACCAAATTAATGTTTCTGAAAATTTTCTTCGTGTTATTATTAGGTATATGAAAGTTAGGAGTCGACGTTAACGGCCGGAACAAACAACAAAAAAAATTGTGTTAAATTATTTTATTCATACAAATACCGACATTAATATTAAATTGCCTTTCCACCCATAATTTCAAATATTTCATCCATATAAACTTACATTTTCTTCAATTTCACTTCGTCACAGCTCTCCAGTCGTTTATAGCTGATGTTGCATCTATCACGTCCGCCACTCAACCTACCACGCACACCGTAAGCGCCGTGCGGTGGTTCCGAGGTGCGATATTCCAAAAAACTACAACTTTTTTTCAAACTAACACCAGACTTGGAGCTATTGCGCCAATATTTTAGCATTTTATGAAATGTGCCATGTTCACTACACTCGAGCGCATCCAAATTGTCATTGCTGTCGAAACTTGTGCTATGCAGTGTGCTGTACGAGCTCATTTTCGAGCGTTATACGAATTTAAAACGATTTTAAAATGTTTTAAACTTGTGTGATTGAAATAAAAATTGCATTTGAAACTTTTATTATGCCACATGACGCGTTATCTTTCGCAACCGCCAACCGCAAACTGTTTAAAATCGAAACTGAGCCACTCGCCTCCATTAAAAACGAGGCTTGTCAGGCTGCTGGCCACTGGCCGCTTACTCGGTCCACGCCGTTATGGAATGTGCATGTGTAAGCGATTACAATTACATTTCCTCACTTCTTAAATTCTATTGTGCCTTATTTATATGCACACACACTCTTTCTCAATCGAGATTTGTTTTTTCTGTGCACTCTGTCAATGCATTCATAAAAATATACGCGTCTAATTGCCACTTCAAAAGTTGTTATTGCAAAACTGAATAGAATTATTTACAATAATAGTTCGGCTCAAGTCGGTTCGCAAAGCGGCTTACGAGTTGTCGAGCTGTGTAAGTGAATACTTTAAGCGCACAAGTGCATTCTGACGCGAAACTCTGTGGACTTGTATGGAAGTGCTTTTAATCTTTTATAGTTTATATGACAAAACAAAAAAGTTCGGTTTTTTGCAAGAAGCGACGAGAAATCACACATTGCGACATAAAAACAATTATAAAGTGTCACGCCGAAGTGCTACTGTGCAGATTATGGCCGCGTAATGCAGAGTAATTTAATTAAAAAACTTGAAAATTACTATTTTTTATGCGAAAGTGAGCGGAGAGCAGGACAATCACAGCAAACCCTCAGCACAAAAAAAAAACTACTCAGCAACAAAGAGCGCCTGCTTAAAGTGGGTGAGAACTACACAGCACATAACGCATTAAAGCAATACATACATACAGCTGCAATCTAGCATTGTTTTTGCCTACTTATATAATTGTTGTGCGTCAGCATGTAATTAATATTGGACAGTGGTCACAATATTTTTCTATTTGCACTACCAACAAAGGCATGCTCCAGCGTTGTGAGTTGTAGAGATTTGTCCACAACATCAGCTGAGCGCACACTTGCTCTCACACACATATTTACATACACACACGTAAATACAAAATTTACATATTTTCCCGCAAACAGTAAGTCGTACTTTTTATTGGCTTTTTGCCAGACTTTAAGGCGTCATTTATGGTTGATAATTGCAAACAACCCAATCTCTCGACTTCTTTGCGAGTAAGCGAATACAGAAACGAAGTAAGGATAGCTGACATGCTAGCGAGACGGATTAAAGTGTACGTTTAGCAAATTTTAGGAATCTAGAGAGTAATAAATATTTAAAATTGTCCGAAAAGCTCTCAATGATTTGTGTGGTTTGCATACTAAAGGATTTAAGAATAGTTTGTAATATACAACTCATCATAGTAGAGGTATTCTAAAGACTGACCATCGGCATATGTACATTTGCAGTGCATCGATTACTCTTTATTGTAAACGGTGATCCATTTCGAGCTTGCCTACTTTTTTTAAAGAAAAAACCAAAAAGAATCAAATTGAATGAGGAATGTTTATTATCATCCGAAAGAACATTCTTTGGCATTTATTTTTTGAAGATTATCTCTTTCAAATGTTGGGCGCAGCTACATACATACATACGTCTCAGATAAGCCATCCATTTGGTCCCACTTTCCATGATTTATTCGAGCATTTCGACTGGTAACTGGCGAATGACAAGTGTGGTGTTTTGCTCTAAGGCCTGAATTGAAGCTAAACGTTGTTCAGGCGCAAGTCTTTCTATAATGAAATGCCAAACAATACTGAACAAAAATGACATGACTGCGTGACACAACTCACGCGTGAACTGTCAAAGAAAAGCTATTGAAAAAAGATACTTGGATTACCCGTTATTTTTATTTTAGCCAAAGGAAATACTGTAACGATGGCCCAATCTCCATATTCGCCAGGCATGGCTCAGTGTGACTTTTTCTATTTCCAAAAATAAAGAAAACCTTAAAGGGTCGTCGTTTTACAAGATAACTGAAAACAGCTGAAAGCGCTAAAGACTATCCCAAAAATCAAGTTTGTGCAGTGTTTCGACGAATGAAAGAAACGCTGGACGAATAGGGACTATTTTGAAGGCGACAACATTAATGAAACAAATGAACAATTTTCTTTTTCAAGAAACGAAAATTCGCGTTATTTTCTTAACACACCTCGTATACTCGAATTCAGTTATAAAGAATTATGTACATTTGGAGTCCAAGTTACGGGATTACATGGGGGTGTCGGCCGATTTATACAAATTTTTTTTTCTCTCGATCATTACGACGTAATTTCGGAAATTCCCCGAAAGTCCAAGTAAAAGGAAGTAAAGTCCTCTCTCGACGAACAAAACCCAAACTCTATAAATCACTCATAATTCCCGTCCTGCCATATGGTGCAGAGGCTTGGACGATGGCAACAACTGATGAGTCGACGTTGCGAGTTTTCGAGAGAAAAGTTTTGCGAAAGATTTATGGTCCTTTGCGCGTTGGCCACGGCGCATATCGCATTCGATGGAACGATGAGCTGTATGAGATATACGACGACAGAGACATAGTACAGCGAATTAAAAGACAGCGGCTACGCTGGCTAGGTCATGTTGTCCGAATGGACGAAAACACTCCAGCTCTGAAAGTATTCGACGCAGTACCCGCCGGAGGAAGTAGAGGAAGAGAAAGACCTCCACTCCGTTGGAAGGGCCAGGTGGAGAAGGACCTGGCTTCGCTTGGAATATCCAATTGGCGCCACGTATCGAAAAGAAGAAACGACTGGCGTGCTGTTGTTAACTCGTCTATAATCGCGTAAACGGTGTCTACATCAATAAAGAAGAAGATATGGCAAATTTAATAGACCCTGTGGTATAAAAATAAGTTCTTTAGTAAAGACGATAAACTACATACATAGGTATTGGACAAAAGAAAAGCTAAACAAAATGAAAATTATGTTTTTGGCAGATTTTTTTCGAAAAAAAAATATAATTTGATTTAAATAGTGAAAATTTTCCGACTTTTTTGATTTTTTTTTTTTTCAAATATAAAAAAATCTTCGTTTAGGATCTTTTGAATTATAGCACGAAGACCTATGTCAATGATATCTCGAAAACTTAAGTAAAATTTGTTAAGTTGTTCCTGACAAGTCTTGACTAATTTTTTATGTGACCACAAGTATGTACGTATGTATATAACTGACCTTAAGCGCAAATTTTCAAGGCTGTATCTCCAAAGCTCTTGCACGGATCAACTTGATGGTATAAACGAACTTGGAGCTAAAGCTGACTGACTCGAGTGTTTCCACTATACGGTTGATTTTGCACTGTAAACTTCTCTTTTCACTATTCTATCAATTTTTTTATTTTTTAATTATTTTATTTATTTATTGACTTATTAATTCTACAACACATTTAGAATATTGTCCTGGATTTTCAAGTTGATCCGAGTAATAGTTTTGGAGATAAAGTCTTGAGAACTTGTGCACTCGAGGCTAGATGGGCTGAGTGAGCCATCTTTATCACGTAACGTCATCTTTAAACGCGTTTTCCTCGAAAATGTGTTTTTGAAGTCGGTTGGCAATATTTATCGAGAACTACTCAATCAATCTTCCTGAAATTTTACACAAGTCATTGGAAACAATTCTTAAACACTTGGACGAAGATTTTTTTTTCGATTACAACTATTTGAAAAATGTCCCGAATTTTTCACTGAAATTTTTTTTTTGTAAAAATGTCTGCCAAAAATCCAATTTTCAGTTTTTTTTCCTTCGTCCAAGTTCTAAGTTAAGGTTTTAACTAAAACACGTATTTTTGCACTTTAGATGGTTCTGTAACGAGTTATCCTGTCAACGCGGGCGCATCTTTTTTCGGAGGGGTCACGAGAAATGGCGTCACAATGGCCGAGCTTAAAATATGTTTTTCTAAAAATTTCGGAATTTCTTTGTTAATAGTTTATGTTTGTATCCATAAAAGTTTTTAATAAAATATTTAATTTTTTATGTGAGAAAAAAATTGTTGAACAAAGGCTGTTTTTTACCCGAGGAAACCCATGTAACACCTTGATGTTATTAAGACCTTAAGCCGTACTATAAGCAAAAAAATCGATTTATTTTCATTCTAGCCTGTCACCTTGATTTGGTATCGTGAGAGCACGTCATGATTAATATCTTAAAATAACCTAAAATATCTTATAATTTAAAAAAATAATCAATTTTATTCGCATGTACACCCCAGCACATTTTCTCGTTCAACAATTAAAAATTTGTACATTCACTGTAAGTTGACAAATAATAACGGTGCCATTAGCTTTTATTTTCTTGCAGAATGTGCTCTTGTTCACATATGAACTTTGCAGGCGACAGTACGTCATGATTAATATCTTAAAAATATACGAAATATCTTATAATATAAAAAGAGCAATACACGGTAGGGGTATTCACGGTATATTTCAATTTTATTTCCTCGTAATTTTCGCATTTTAACATTTTTTATTTAAAAATAAATTTTAATATATTTCATATTTAGCACGAGATACTTCCGAGTGATTTAACACGACAAAACTCAAGCAAAAGTTTTTTTTAATTTGCGATTTTTTTATTTACTCATAAGCAAAAACAAAAAAAAAATAAACTTTTCCTTACTAACCCTTTTACTAAACACAAATAATTGAATATCCCAATCTTTCCATTTTGCATAAATAAAAATTTAATTATAATTGTTTTAATTTATATTGCCGGAATTTAAGGGTCAAACTCTCGGCGACCCAGAAAAAATACGCAGAATTCGCTTTGATCATTTGAAGCCAATATAACTGCTAATTGACTTATGACCGCTCGCTGCTCATTTCCCATAACTCGCTTTGGCGTCACATGCCGCTGGGCACAGCTGTTGCTGCAACCGAGCTCGAACACCTCCAGTGGCTTATCACTTTATCAACGTACATTTCCAACTGTTCCCCACAAATTAGGATATAATTTGTAAAAGGCAAAGGTTTTCGGCAGATCATCCCGCTGCGGACAATACGCACCGGACACACTAACCGAATTGAAGAAAGATAACACAGAAGGGCGCCTTATGAATTGTGGATGAGCGCACCTTTTTCCCCCAACACAGCTGTTTGATGTGGCACAAACCAAATGAAAATGAAAAATACTTATGTGAGTTTGTATGTAGTAGAGTAGATCCCTTAATTGTATGTGTGTTTATAATCCTTAGCCTTTTCGCTTGGACCGTCGAGAAATGTTGGCGAAGAAAAGTGCAACGTCAGCAGTATGTTCGCTGTGTGACATTTACAATGTGTCTGCAATTTATATGTCTCACTTTTCGCTGTGACGGCATAAAGTCATTAATTTATGTACATATGTATGTATGTGTGAATGTAGTTGTGTTTGTGTGTGTGTGAGTTTTTGTTTTTCTGTGCATTTTGTAATCTGAGTAGAGCAGTTTTACTTTTAACTTCAACTTTTCACTTATCTGCTGAAGTGACATTTGACCAGCGTGGAGTTGCCACTTACAACTAACGCTTTTAATACAAATTTCTCCAGGCATTTACCTAAATTGAGTGCAAAACTTTTTGTGTGCCAACTGACTGCATTAATTAAGTGCATTTCACTAGCTGTAAACATCAACGCGCATTTTGCATAACACTTTTCGTACATGCGGACCAAATGTGGGCTTCATATATATCTACATATGTACATATGTATGTATATGCAACATTATCACCACGTCACACTTCGCGGATAATAAATTTCGCACTCTGATCAGGTTTGCCTTGCACTCATTCACGATATAATGTCCAAATGTCAATCCTGTTGGTTTTCGTAAAATTTTAGTTTTCAAATTAAATTAGTTACATGCATATGTATGTATGTATGATACATAAACATATACTACTACGAGCAAAAAATAGTAAAACTTTGTTCATGTTTTCAAAATACTTAATTTAATCCTCGAAATTTATGTCGCCCCACTCAAAGTAAACATCCTTAGTCCCAATGCACTTGCGCCAAGGTTTTTTCCAATCCTCGAAACAGTTCTTAAAGTCAATTTCCGGAATAGTCTTCAATGCGCGTAGCGATTCACGTTTAATGTCTTCAATTGACTCAAAACGGTTTCCCCGTAGAAGGCGGTTGAGCTTGCTGAATAGCCAAGTTGTCGCACGGAGCTAAATCAGGCGAATACGGTATTTACGACAAGATATTGCACCACACCTCGATAATCGAGGAAAACTGCGAACATAACCTTGATTTTTGACCTGCTTTGACGTCGGTTTTCGACTTCAGCTCACCTTTGCCACGATATTTAGCCGAATGATCGTCTGTTTCTGGGTCGTAGGTATAGATCGAAGACTCATCGCCAGTAATAAAACATGTCATGTCATCGTGGTAGTCGGAAAGCATTGTTTCACAAACGTTAGCGCGATGCTGTTTTTTAAAACAAAATGAGTGATTTTGGAACCAATCGTGCTTTCACTTTTCTTATGCCCAAATGATCTTTCAAAATGGTTTTCGCTGATCCTTCCGATATTCCAACGATGCCAGTAAGATCTCTGACTGTTAATTGTCAATTCTCAAGCACCAATTTCTTTATTTTATTGACGTGTTGATCATCAGTTGATGTTGATGGCCATCCTGAACGTGGTTCGTCGTCGTCGCGTTCTCGACCGTCTTTGAATAAGTTATACCAAACGAAAACGCTTGCTCGCGACAAGCAATTATCACCGAAAACCTTTTCTTTGGAGTGAGTTAAGAGGGTGTTAAGCGACAGCTTAAAATCTTCCAATAGAATCCCTTCATTTCCTATCTGTAAAAAGAAATTGTAAAATTTCTGATGCTCGTCTGTTTTAACAGTCAGTTTCTCATTCGGATTTCGAATAAAATAGAACAATAGTTCCAGAAACTCTCTGCTCTGCTACCTCAGGACTGATAGTGCAACTTCAGGAATGAAATTTGCTCACTATTATAAGGAGTTAGGTTGGATATCACAGATATCATTCTCCAATACGAAGACGAGGTTCAAGGATGAAGAGGGGATCAAATGTAAGGCAGAAGTCCTAAACTTGAATAAAGAGGTTGCAATTAAAGATTGGATATGAAGTGATTGAGCTCCAAGGGTGATGTTCAAAATTGGCTCTCATGGAGATACCTTAAGGTTACGTTTTGTTAAGTTTAACTTGAGTAGGTAATGAAATAGCCAAAAAATAATGGATCTCACTTGGAAAGATATTTATCCAAAAGCTTCTTCAAGTGTATCATCTCATAGAACGACGAAACGTTTTGAGTTTATCACAAATTTATTAGAGCAGTCGATATCAATTCCAACCAGATCGGTTCTCCGACATATAGTATTTCAATCTCAGTCCAGCAAATGGTGACCTATGGAGGAGAAAGTGACTGTGTATATAATTACAGCTCGCCTTCATCTACAGCTCTGGCAAAGAGCGAATTTCAAAATATTTAGTCGCTCTGCCTGTGCACCTATTGAACAGTGTACAACGTCCGGTGTGTTTGACATGCGTACCTGCCATCGATGGACTAACGTCACGGTGTTAAAAGTTCGTGGAACAAAACAATGAATTGATCAACGGCTCAAATAATGGAAGCTTTCTGCAAGCACTATTTCGTTTCAATTGGTAAGATGGAAGAGACAACTGTTTCACCTTGCTGAGGTCGAGGCCGATCTAAAACCTCTGCCGTGCTGTGGGTCCGGCACCCGCCCGAGTTGTGACTCCACACTAAACTGAAGGTTTACCACCACGAATTTCCCCAAAGTGCCAAACCCAATGAGCAGATTGGAGCGAACTCCAAGGGCTAAGTGCTCCCCGTGGTACTAGATTAACCAGATTACACTCTCCGGTCACACCTTGTAGCGTTTGCTACTACCTGTTGAACACCCATCGAACTCAATGACTGGTGACATTTGTCGCTTAAACTTCAAACTGCTAAGTTCAAGTAATACAGAGGAGTAGGTATTCTAACGGGTCACTTTCGGCCAAAAGTATCTCGCAGTCGCACAAACATCTGATTTGCGGAGCTCTCTTGAGATTCATTAGTGCTACAACGCAAGAGGATATTGGAAAATCGACTCGCTCCAAATGGATGAAATTGAAGTAAGGGTGCCCTAGCAAACTCATCGGCTCTGCAGTTTCCGGTGATTCCTCTGTGACCGGCCACCCATACAAGTCCAATATGGAAAAAACTTGTAGCTTTGCTAATAACTGGATTTGAGCTGACTATGCGCTCAACTCAAAGCCAGTATAACCGCGTGACTTTCGGAGAATATGAGGGATAGGAACAATTTAAGCTTCAGGTCTAAGTTTGGTAAGGAAGATCCACGCAGTATTGCAAAAGTTATTATTCCGAAAGTTGAAATTCAAACTGCAAGGTATAGATGTACACTTATTCATATCAAAACATATTCACAATCAAAAGGACAATGCAATAAAGTATCGATATCTACATACATATGTATGTATATAATAGTCCATAAAAGCCTACCCCAATGAAAATTAAGTTGTCAATAAATACAAATATGTCCTGTTGTAATTAAATTGTTTAAAAGGTAGTCAGGTATCTTCCCTGGAAATAAAGAGAAGCCATGTTATACCATAAGAGTGACATTTCAGCACCTTTTCGTTTTATCAGCGAACCGTTACTAAGTGTCACACTTATCGTTGCGAAGGCATCTACTATCCGGATAAGTCCTGCCATTCATTTACTTAAGTGCGCAACTGTTGAGCGCAACTTCCTGCTTGCTTCCCGCTTGCATGCAACCACGTGTTCTTATGTATGTGTGTGTGTGTGCGTAGAAATGAGCACGTGTCAGGAATGTGCCATGTGTTGGTGGATTAAAACGTTCCTAGTCATTAGCGACACTGCATTTTAATTGCTTCGGTTTTTAGTTCTTCTTTAACATCGTCCTTTTCCTTCTTTTTCATTTCCTTTGACATTTGCTACATTCAGGCGAGTTTAGGAACAAGTTCGTAGGCGTTGAAACTATTAATAAATGCGGTTTGCAAACATTTAAAACGTGCATGTCATGTGAATATCATCATTACGGTACTCATTAATACGTAATGTGACGCGGGATACAATTATAAAAAACTGCCTGTTGATTATTCACACTTAAGAAAGTCGAATATTACAATATTTACGACTGTTCCTTGATGTTTTCACAAATTAGTTCCAATTACCTTCGATTACCGAATGAAGTAACGTCGAGGATATGAAAATAACTTCATTCTTGGCAGATGTATCTTTAGGATAATCATTGTAGGGCAAAGTATAATGAAAAAATTGCTCACATTAATTATGAGTCTAAGAATATCGTAAGAAAATATGCCTTCTGTTTCATTTGCTTCAACGCTTCACAAAATGCTTCAGTTAAAAAAGTGCAACCACATGATCCGCTAGTTAGTCCTTCCAGAACAGAGCCGCGCTTAATCTACCATTGCTGTCACATATTGAGTACTTAAGTGTAGGAGAGTATACATCTCTTCAAACGTTCTTACTATACTTAGTGTACATAAAGTTCCACCTTAATATACCTAATACTTTCGTAGAATTTCCCTGAACCCTGGAAAAAGCAACGGCTGGTTATAATCAGTAAGAGAAAAGGAGATCCCAATTTGCCATTAGTATACCGTCCACTATGCATGCTTGACACAGCGGGAAAGCTGTATGAAAGGCCACTTAAACCCAAACTCGAAGCGGCTATCAACGAAGCTGGAGAACTTTCTACTGGACAACACGGCTTTACATCCGGCAGATTAACTCTACGAGCTATAAAATGCGTCATTGAAGGTGTAGAAGTCACAGATGGCATAAATACAAAAGAATAGGTTGCTGACTACCTCAAAGCTATGACGCGGAGCTACCTAAGCAACAGAAAACTGCTGTGCCAAAATGGAAAGGGATCACAGATAACGGTCACGTCAGAAGCAGCACATGGACCCATTCTAGGACCAGACTTGTGGAACATCAAATACGGCGGTATATCAAAACTCGAAATGCCAGGCGAATCGTATTTAATGGGCTACGTGGACGACATTGCAGCAGTAGTTAGAGCAAGAGACACAACAGAAGCGCGAAGAATGATTGAACAGTTCGTAATACATACGCAAGCATGACTCGACTCACACAACCTCCAGCTCGCTACGGAAAAAACTGAGCTATTAGCGGTAGAAGACAACCAGACTAATAAAAGATCTAGATTTATGGACAAGCCGTAAATTTGGAGAAGTCGATTTTTACACAGCCCAGCAGTTATTCGGTCACGGATACTTCAAAAAGCACTTGCTCAGAATGGGAAAAGTCGAAGAACTGTCATGCCTATGCAACGACGCGACAGAAGACTATGCTGAACAGGTTCTTAGAACCTGCAGCAGCACATGCCGTTGCTGTGACGACAGTACTTACGATGGGGAAGGCTTTTTCGACCCCCTCATCCTCAAATAAAAAAAACTTTCGTAGAAACTTCCCCCATCCGATCTAGTCATTGTCTACTTTTATGTGGCATATTCTCAATTATTTTCCGACCTTCTTCTTCTTAATTGGCGTAGACACCGCTTACGCGATTTTAGCCGAGTTAACAACAGCGCGCCCGTCGTTTCTTCTTTTCGCTACATGGCGCCAATTGGATATTCCAAGCGTAGCCAGGTCTTTCTCTACCTGGTCTTTCTCTCGAAAACTCGCAACGTCGACTCATCAGTTGTTGTCATCGTCCAAGCCTCTGCACCATATCAGGACGGGAATTATGAGTGACTTATAGAGTTTGGTTTTTGTTCGTCGAGAGAGGACTTTGCTTCTCTATTGCCTACTCAGTCCGAAGTAGCACCGTTGGCAAGAGTTATCCTGCGTTGGATTTTCAGGCTGACATTGTTGGTGGTATTTACGCTGGTTCCAAGATAGACGAAATTATCTACAACTTCAAAGTTATGACTGTCAACAGTGACCTGGAAGCGAGTGCGACGACTTTTTGTTTGATGAAGGAAATATTTCGTCTTGCCCTCGTTTACTGCTAGACCCATTTGTTATACTTCCTTGTCCAGTCTGGAGAAGCAGAACTAACGGCGCGGGTGTTGAGGCCGATGATTTGACGGAGCTTGCGCGACCATTGTGCAGATATCGTTCTTGTGCCCTATATTTCATTAAGGTTGTGACCCGTTGTCGTTTGAGACGCCTATGGTCCTAGCTATCTCACTAATCTTCAATTGTCGTTGAGCAACTACAAAATCTTGAACACCTGTCCTCCGTGTTAGCCATTTTCGCAGTACCTAGGGTGGATCATCAAAAAACGAGGAGACTTACATTGAAGCTGGTTTACCAAATTTTTCACTGTGTTTAAACAGTATTGAATAGTACTTTTCCAATACAATTTACATTACAATTTTCAAGAACACACAATAACAATGATAATTCAATCAAGTATTTTTTACTACTTAATAAACAGAATCATGCCGGATTCCAACTTTCAAAGTAGTATGGAAGATGGCGAGGTGGAAACACTATCTTCCCCATTGACCAGCTTTTGCTAGTGTAAGATTGAAACATCTCGGTAACCAGACGTTCGGCGCACCAGACGAATTGGCTAAAATCGTCGTTAGCCTTCTCAACAAGTTTGTGATAAGTTTGGCAGCAAAAAGGACTGGCATTCTTAGGTGTTGAAGAGAGATCCTTCCTGATTCTTGATCGGCCAGCTGATTTAACATAACGTATCAGTATAGCAAACTAACAGGGCTTTTATCGGGCTTCGAGAGTTATAGTATATAATGGTTTTATAGATACTTGTTAGAGATATCTCAGTGAAACATTTTGCAATATGAACGAGAGATAAAATTTTCAACACCCGATTAAATTAATTTATATTTAATCCGCAAAGTTTGCCAATTTAAGATTATTTTCGCTGACGAAACAGAAGTTTCATTGGTTTTCTAATTTACAACAATCAAACAAAACTTTCAAATCTTTTGTTAAACTGTTTCAGAATTAATCAAAGCCTACGTAAGCCATTGTTAGTTGATTTGAAAGACGTGTGTTTATAAATATACATACATATGTACATACTTACATACTATGTGTGTGTGTTGAGTGAAATAAAATTTTCTAATTTGATTGTAGCCGAAAACTTTTCCAGCTCATCAACTACAACCTAATCTTATCGCGAACAGATGAATAACGGAATAACATTTTGCGCTGACGCTCCGTTATGCTCGCATCGTTTTAACTCCTCTTAACCTATTTAGCAAATTTTCGCTTCCAAGGCATAAAGGAGACATAAAGCACAAAACAGGAAAATAAAACAAATAACTTGTTTACAACTCACATATGAAAGCGATGCGAAAAACAAAGTTTGCCACCCTGTGCTTATACGCACCCATTCACCGATTTCTTACTCAACTCACTTTGTGTCTGTTTTCTTGAAAATGTTCCTTTGGCACAGATTCGCACAAAACTCGATTGCATTAGAAACTCAGTTTTCTTCACATCTTCATCGCATTGTTGTTTTGTAAGAAAACATACGAAACTGACTAAACTACTAACACACTTATAAATATGTGTAAATATATGTGTACGCATGTGTGTACTGTTATGTAAGTGCGTGATGTAAAATGTTTGAAATCATAAAAAGCGAGAAATGAAACTTAAACTGACACAAAGCGCGAAGGAGCGAGCACAAAAGCATAAAAGTGTGTCACTGCTCAGGCAAATACATACGCACACAAATAATGTGTGTGTGTGTATGCGTGCAAATGTGTTCAGGACGATTTATTACGACTCACAAACGAGAGTGTGACAACAAAAAGTTACAATGTTGCGGGAATGGCGAATTCGAGCAAAAACGAAATTCGTGGGTGGCGGGACATACATACATATGTATGTATGTATATATGTATAAACATTTTTGCTTGTATCAATACATACATACATACATACATATACATGTATGTATCTACCCACACAAGTCCAAAATTATATGTGGTGATAACGGTTGTTTGTCACTTTGCGTTATTAAAATAGTTGTGTGTTACTAACTTTGTCGGGAGAAGAACCGAACTTGATTACCGAACACTTCACCAATATTGGTTAAGCGTAGAAGTCATAAATCGTTTGTGTAATATCCAGTATGGAACACATCCAGCGACGAAGATCCTTAAAATAAATTCCTGCTACAAAAATATTAAGGACTAGTAGAGCTAGTTCCTAACACTTTATGTAAAGTTTTCTCTAATTGTGTTCTTATCAACCATTATTAACTTCCAACAACACTTTTCATATCAATATCACATAATATCGTGTGACCCTTTTGAGGAAATCACTACTATATCACTATATCAACCACATTCAAGAGTTAATCAGCTGTGCTCTGCCCAATCTACAAGCAGGGGAACCCCACAATCTGCGACAATTACCGTGGGATAATCCTCCTTAATATTGCATATAAGGTCTTATCGAGCGTATTGTGTGAAACACTGAAACCCTTCGTCAACAAACTGATTGGACCTTATCAGTGTGACTTTAGACCTGGAAAATCTACTTTCGATCAGATTTTCACCATGCGCCAAATCTTGGTTAAGGCCGATCAAAGGAAGAACGACACACACCTCTTCGTCGATTTTAAAGCCACCTTCGACGTCACGAAAAGGAACGGCCTCTATCCTGTCATACCTGTATCTGAACTTGGCATCACCGCAAAGCTAATACGGCTGTGTAATCTGACATTAAACAACAGCAAAAGTTTCGTCAGGATCGGGAAGGCCCGAGCCTCTCGATACCAAGCGAGGTTTCAGACAAGGCGACCCCTATCGTGCGATTTCTTCAGCCTACTGTTGGAGAAAATAATTCGAGCTGTAGAACTAAATAGAGAAGGTACCATCTTCCATAAAAGTGTAGAGCTGCTGGCGTACGCCTATGATATTGATATCATTGGCCTTAACAACCGCGCCGTTAGTGCTGCTTTCTCTAGAATGCATAAGGCAGCGAAGCAAATAGGTCTGGTGGGGAATTAGGGCAAGACTTTCATCTAACTCCTGACATCAAACAAACAGTTTTCGCACTCGCCACTAGGCATCCACGTCACTGTTGACAATCACAACTTTGAAGTCGTAAATAATTTCGTCCATCTTGGAACCAGCATTCACACCAACAACCACGTCAGCCTCGTAATCCAACGCAGAATATCTCTTGTCAACAGGCGCTACTTTGGTCTGAGTAGGAAGTTGCAAAGTAAAGTCCTCGCAAAGACCACACTCTATAAGTCCCTCATAATTCCCATCCTACTATATAACAATGACATCATCTGATGAGTCGTCCTTAGCAATATTCGAGAGAAAGTTTTGGCGGAAGACGGCGAATATTGCAGTTGATGGAACGATAAGCTGTTTGATATATACGGCGACATTGACAAAGTTCGGCAAATCAAGAGGCAGCGGCTGTGCGGGCTAGGTTGTGTTGTTCGGATGGAAGAGAACGCTCCAGCTTGAAAGTTTTCGATTCAGTACTCGCCGGTGGAAGCAGAGAAGACCTCTGCTCCGTTGAAGAGATAAGGTGGATATGGACCTGGCTGCACTTGGTATCTCGAAATGGCGAAAAGAAGAAACTACTGACGCGATGTTGTTAACTCAGCTATAACCTCGTAAGCGGTACCTACGCCAGTAAAAAATAAGAAGGTACAACGGTTACTGCTATTGTAACTATATTCGCCAAACCGAGGAAACCGGCGAATCGAACTGATAACTGGTATAAATGCCATTCATACTGGTATAATCAAATAGCATAAAAATACCTTCTTTTTTAACCATTACAGAAACTAACAAATATCAAAGTGAAAACATCGTGATCATAAAAGTGTCGCGTAGTAGAGGCGAATTATATTTCTATGAACCTTATATGACAAGATAAGCCATAAATAATGCAAAAATTAACAATAGCTCTAATGAACACATCAAGTTAAACGTTTGCACCCTTAATTTTGCAACTGCAATAGCTCAACTTTCCACGATTAACCGAGGGTGGTTAGCAAACCGTTTGACCGGGTATCGGACTGGCGAAAACCCACAATTTTTCTATTATTGGCAGTTTAACCATTAAAATAAAATTACGAAATATTTTTTGTACAAAAATTCATTGTGTTTTTTTTTTTTTTTTGTGGACAGATTTTTGTTTTGCATTGTTAGCGCCAATTGAGGCAATTCGATTCGAAATAGGGTTTCTAGGCTACTTACGGCGCATATGCAAATATCTCGTATCGCGTATGTAGGTACGCTTATGTATGTACATGAGTAGGTAAGCGCTTGGACGGACATTATCGTAAAATAAATTGGCAACGGGCAATCGGGCATTGATTTATGCTGATTATTACAACTACAATGCATGTCCTTTGTATATTTTTTTATGGAATGCCTATAAATCTTGGTTTCAGCAATTAGCTGATGAGGAGATTATGGTATTTTTATAACAGTTTCGTCAAATCTGGCACTCAAATCTACTTACCATAAATAATTTGCACGCCGATAATAGCTCATATATAGTTATGACAATTTTATTAGAAGTGGCATGTACATATATATATATACGTACATTATATTTATATATACAGGTACATATATATGTGTATATAAGTACCCAACTCAATTTATATGGAATAATAAAAGCTCTTAAACCATTGCCGGCGTGTCTAATAAATGACCACTGCAGCGACCATAAAGTAGCACCATTTTATGTGTCGTATAACGGCGAAGGTGGCAACGGTAGTGGGCGTGTGCACTTGTTAAACTATCCGATTGCCAATTGAGTTGTTGTTAAGTTGAAGTACTAACTGCTTGGCGGTGCTTAGAGAACAATTGTCGCCTTGAACAGCTGTCTTCTGAATGGACAGCGTGGGTGTGACTTTGAAAATGCAGAATATGGAGAAGCGAGTATTGGACTAATGCTCAAATCACGATATTACAACTGTGAATATACTTTTTTTAATATTTATACCCTGAACAGGGTATATTAAGTTTGTCACGATGTTTGTAACACCCTATAAAGTATATATACATATATAAATGATCAGTATGTTGAGCTGAGTCGATATATATACGAACCAGTCCCTCAGTTTTTAAGATATCGTTTTGAAATTTTGCAAACGTTATTTTCTCTTCAAGAAGCTGCTCATTTGTCGGAACGGCCGATATCGGACCACTATAGCATATAGCTACCATACAAACCGAACGATCGGAATCAAGTTCTTGTATGGAAAACTTTCACATTTGACAAGGTATATTCGCGAAATTTGGTATATACTATTTTCTAAGGCAACAATGTAATCTCCGAAGAAATTGTTCAGATCGGTTTACTATAGCATATAGCTGCCATACAAACCGAACGATCGGAATCAAGGGCTTGTATGGAAAACTTTCGCATTTGACGTGGTATCTTCACGAAATTTGACATGGATTACTGCTTAAGCTAATAATATAATCTTCGAAAAAATTGTTCAGATCGGATTACTATAGCATATAGCTTTCATATAAACTGTACACATAGTTACTAAAAGAAATGCACCTGTGAAGGGTATATTAGCTTAGAAGTTAACGTTTTTTCTTCTTTTCTACTAATATTTTTAATATTCTTGCGGATATATGTATGTACATAAATATACTATACGGTAAATATTATAAAAAGTTTCTATTAACCGCCTGAGCGCTTAGCCACAAGTTGGGGGTCGCGCGGTAAAGCCATAGTTTAGAGAAAAAGTTGTTTTCAATAACATTTTCCCGCAGGTAGGTAATAATAAACGTCAAATTTTATTTTGGTTACGAAAGGCTCCGAAGGGTAATAAATATACATATGTATGTCTGTTAATCTAGTATTTGTAAGTTTTAGTTGTACAATAGAGGAGACTTAAATGTCTTTTTCTCTCCCTTGAAGTAATACTTTGTCCAGTGATCCCGAGGAAGAGACATGAGATGAGAGTGGGTCAGGCTTAGCGGATTGAAATTCCGCACTCTGGCTTTCAATGCTTCTTCCTTGAAGTCTCATATCTATAGGTAACGACGGTTTTTAACGAAATACCATAGCGAAAATTAGTAAAACCTTTTAAATAAAATTTCTTGCAAAAACCCATTCGTTGAAATATTTCTTTTCTAGATTGGTATGACTGTCAGCGACACCGGTGCCAAAGGTCACATCAAAATAATCATTAATGTTTAGTATACGCTTGTCTTTCTGAAAAACATAAATTCGGCATTTTCACAAAGAGTGAAATTATTCCACAAAGAAGTTCCATTAAATTTTTTGAGCGAAATTAAATTTCTGGTGCAGGAACGTTCAGAATGTTGGAAAAGGCCTTTGGTGATAATTGTTTGTCGCGAGCAAGTGTCTTTGATTGGTAAAAATTATTCAAAGAGGGACGAGAACGCCTTGACAACGAACCACGTACAGGACGGCCATCAACATGAACTGATGATCAATACGTCAATAAAATAAAGGAACTGGAGCTTGAGAATCGACGATTAACAGTCACAGATCTTACTGCATCGTTGGAATATCGGAAGGATCAGTGATAACCAGTTTGAAAGCTAATTTGGGCCTAAGAAAAGTGAAAGCTTGATTGCTTCCAAAATCACTAAATTTTTTCGAAAAACAGTGACGCGTTAACTTTGTGGAACAATGCTTTCCGACTACCATTATATCATGAAACGTATTATTAATAGCGTAGAGTCTTCGATCTAAGCTTACGACCCGGAAACTGACTATCAATCAGCCGAATATCGTGGCAAAGTTGAGCCGAAGTCGTAAAAACCACGTCAAAGCAGTTCAAAACTTAAGGTTATGTGACAGTTTTCTTCGATTATCGTGGTGTGGTGCCCTCCGAATTTCTTCCGACCGTCCAAACTGTCAACAAGGACGTCGTTTGGGCGAAGCTATTCGTAAAAGGAGGCTAATATCGTGCCGCAACCACCGTATTCGTCTGATTTAGAGCTGTGTGACTTCGGGCTATTAAGCGAACTCAAACGACCGCTCCGAGAAACCGTTTTGAGTCAGTTGAAGACAATAAACGTAAATCGAAGGCTATTCCGGAAATTGACTTTAACAACTGTTTCGAGGATTGGAAAAAACGTTGAAACAAGTGTATTGGAGGCAAGGGGGATTACTTTGAAGGGGAAAATATAAATTTTGAAGATTAAATTAAGGATTTTAATTTTCTTAATTCTTTAAGTACGCGACGTATTACACTTTATAAACCCCACTTTTATACTTATATTTGACATATTGTAGTACAAATACATATATATGTAGTTATCTAATACATACATACATACATATGTATTTATATGCAAAGGGTTGTCTAATATAAATGCAGTTGTCTATTGCGCTTACTACCTGCTGTCGGTATCAAACATGTTCGAAGAAATCTTGTCTGGTGTTGAATGAATATCGGTTGCATCGATCTTGCTCCAAGAGTTTTGTGGGTTAGAAGGCAAGTTGCGGTTGCCTGCTACACCGTACAAATTACTGCTATAAATTTTCATTTCTTATTTTTCATCACTTCCGTAAGTTTATGAATGAGACACAGTTTTAAAAGGTAAAAAATTAACTTCTATGTGAGGAGCAACTGATAACAGTTTTACCTCTTACAAACATTACGGACAAAGGGACTAACTTCGCTTTGAGCTCCTATCAGTCCTGAATTTTAACTAGAAAATCGTCTGAAGTGAGTATTTGTTTGTATCTCATATAATTGTGATTATCTTTCATATTGAAGCTTTGAGTTGAGAAGAAGACCAGCCGAAGAGAACTTAGCAAAAACTTACTTTCTATGGATTCCACATATGTATATGTATTTAATTCTGTCCTAAACATATACAAATTCTTAATGGCTCCAAGAAATGCTTTTACGAATTCTAAGTAATTTTTTAATTTGAACCATAAACCAGCCCGATTGAAACATTTCCGTAGAACGCGTTTGCATCCATCATAAGAGGCTGTTTGCTAAAATTGTCACGAGCCAGATAGGCTTTGTTTTCAATATTAGAGAATAAAACACTAAGGCTATAATTAAAAGCTGGAAAATTTATTCGTTATAATTAGAATGATTATATTAATGAATTCAGAATCCAGATATATGTCAATTGTGACCTGATAAGAACTATAAAGATCAAAATCGTTAAAATTGACGTTATGATGCAGAGCCCCAGTTGTAGATATCGAACAATCTCACAAAATTAATTTGTTTCGTGCGACTTCTGACTATACAGAAAACTCGAAAAATCAATGCGATGCCGCCGTTTTGAGGAGTGAGGAGATAAAAACCGGAGTTCTTGCAGGATATACCGGAAAAAACTATTCCGACAGTACTGGAAAGGCGTTAATAAAAGTGCGTTTTTTCGGATGATGAATACTTTGAAGGGAATTTGGAAGAATAAATAAAGATTTAAAATTTTATAAATAAGTTCACCTTACTTTCTGAATACATTACTATGTTAGATGTTAAGGAAATAATAACTTTCTTCGATACGTCAAACTTTGGCCAGTGGCGAAACGAACAAAAAATTACTATAAATCACTTAGTAACTTAAGCTAATGAAAAAAAGAAAAAACGCTATTTGAAACGTAACACCCTTCACAGTTTTCTCTAAAATAACTTGATTTTTATCGCTCTGTGCTATAGTGGTCCAGTCTGAACAATATAAAGGGTGATCCAAGTAGAGGTACACTTCTCAATAGCTTTTTTTTGACAGATCACGCGTTGGTCGTGTCACTTCGGTTTCGGTAATCAGTGGGTTTAAGATTAGTAGGTGATTAGCTTTCTGCATCTAGTTCCGGGGCTGCCGGTTTCGCCTATAGGCAGGCAATGGTGTAGGAGTTTCCTCCTCACAGGTGCTAAGGTTATACCGCCTTTACTCGGTCGTCAGAGCCTCGTTCGTAGTGAACAGGGGGTACCGCGCAAAGGTGAGGTTGACGTTTGGGAGGGATAGGCTATATAATCGCATCACCAACCCCATTTGCCCATTTTTGGTATTAGCTAAATGGGCCCCCCTCGTGTCACGCTGTCAGGTTATTTTTCCAGTATTGTTTGGGATTTCATCGTGGAAGGACCTACGTCTGAACACTGTTTACAAATCGTTCAACTTTATTACGAAAATTCAAACGTCCACCACGTAGACCACGGCCAGCACGCAGTGAAGCAAAATAGCAGCAGCTGATAACCGACTATTTGATGCCTGAAATTCCCACACATCGCATCAATAAATGTATTTATTGAGAGAAATCTTCGGTGAGCAGACAATTTCACGTTTTGGGCCGGTGATTGGCCACCAATATCGTGTGATATCACACTATTAGACTTTTTCCTGTGGACATATGTACATATGTAAAGTCAAAAGTCTATGCCGACAATACCGCTTCGATCAGGCCTTGGAGCAAAACATCACGCGTGTCATTCGCCAGTTACCAGTCGAAATGCTCGAACGCGTCATCGAATATTGGACTCAACGGATGGACCATCTGAGTCCTAGCCGCGGCCAACATTTGAAAGATATAATCCTAAAACAAGTAAGGAACCGAACATTTTATACTCTCGCATGATAAAGTGATAATCGAGATTTCATTATACGTCATTTACATATTTTTCAAATACCGTATTTTTGTAAAGTTTTATTCCGCTATCATCATTGGTTCCTAATGTACTATATATTATACAGAGAAGGCATCAGATGGAATTCGAAATAGCGTTATATTGGAAGAAGGCGTGGTTGTGAACCGATTTCACCCATATTTCGTACGTGTCATCAGGGTGTTAAGAAAATATTATATACCGAATTTCATTGAAATCGGTCTATTAGTTCCTGAGATATGGTTTTTGGTCCATAAGTGGGCGAGGCCACGCCCATTTTCAATTTTTAAAAAAAGCCTGAGTGCAGCTTTCTTCTGCCATTTCTTCTGTAAAATTTAGTGTTTCTGACGTTTTTTGTTAGTCGGTTAACGGACTTTTAGTGATTTTCAACATAACCTTTGTATGGGAGGTGGGCGTGGTTATTATCCGATTTCTTCCATTTTGGAAGTGTATATGGAAATGCCTGAAGGAAACGACTCCATAGAGTTTGGTTGACATAGCTATAGTAGTTTCCGAGATATGTACAAAAAACTTAGTATGGGGCGGGGCCACGCCCACTTTTCCAAAAAAGTTGCGTCCAAATATGCCCCTCCCTAATGCGATCCTTTGTGCCAAATTTCACTTTAATATCTTTATTTCTGGCTTAGTTATGATACTTTATAGGTTTTCGGTTTCCGCCATTTTGTGGGCGTGGCAGTTGGCCGATTTTGCCCATCTTCGAACTTAACCTTCTTATGGAGCCAATACGTGTACCAAGTTTCATCATGATATCTCAATTTTTACTCCAGTTACAGCTTGCACGGACGGACGGACGGACAGACGGACGGACGGACAGACAGACATCCGGATTTCGACTCTACTCGTCTAGGACTTACAAACAACCGTTATGTGAACAAAACTATAATACTCTCCTTAGCAACATTGTTACGAGAGTATAAAGAGTATAAAAAAAAGGATTAATATGTGGAACGAAAATTATCACTTTACAACAACTGAACATGCTGCAATCTCATAATCAATAAATCATATAGAGCGCGCTTGTGAGCCCAACACCTCATGGTTGTTTAGATAATTTTCAAAAAAGTCTAAATGTACAAACATATATATGTACTTATGAATGTATAATATATGTACATATGTACTATACATACATACATACATACATATATGCAAATATAATCATTTAAGCTCTTGTTCAAATCAATCACAGTCAAGCCATCAGTTGCGTGATTGAGTTATCAGTTTCTCAGTTAGGCGCAAAATCTATTAGTTTTCTGACTTAGATTATGCACACATATTTTTTTATGTAGTGAGTTGTATGTCTGTCTGTATTAGATTACAAAATTCTTCGCTCTTACGTGCAATATTAATTAACTACTTGATATTCTGCATAGCTAATTCGTAAGCTGAGCACAATTAATTCGCTCCATTTCCAGCGTCAGCTGAGGTATTACAAAAAAGTTCGAGATTTGCATGGTAAAATCTCAGATTACATGACCGGCAAGCTGACATTAACATTTACATTTATGCACACACATACATACACACATGTACGCGCAACTTCTAAGCAGCTAATAATCCACTGAGTACACCTAAATCAAGAACGCGTATGCACACATGCGCACACGTGATTGAATTTGAAAAAAAAAAATTAAAAATGTGCCATATTTTTTCAACATTATAATTCCACAGGCGTGACAAATTGCGCCTGCCTTGGCTAGAATGTAATGCTTTTTGTGTGTGCGCATGCGCAACTGACAGCGCCGACACACGGGCATTTTGTGCATGCGCTTACCAAAATACAAAAAAAAACACCTTTTGCACAGCGAAAATTGATGAGCTCGTGTCAAATGCATTGTAACTGTCAGTCGCCACTGCCTACATCCAAGCTGCATGTCTGTGCGCTTGTGCGCATGCGCACTCGCTTTTTTGCCTTTTTATTTTTTATGTGCTGAGGGTAAACAAAAACTGGGTTATCAGCCCACCGGTTCAATGCACCGCCGTTCTACGTGCAACAACAATAACAACAAACAAGCTCATCTGCATGTTGCTGTCAGATATTTTACACGCTTGGCCGATCGGCAATGCTCGTGATTTGGTAAGGGGTTGAAAAAATTTTGCACGCACTTATGCAAACACAAGTACCTTCACCAACACAAACACACACATATGTATATGCACATAGCGCTGCAGCTTGCTTGCAGAAGCTGTATTTGTTGTATGTACAATTAGATCACCCCATATAATGGTGTTGTTGTTTTAAGCGCAAACTTGTATTTTCGTGCTCATTGTGCCCCTTTGTCTGCTGTCAAAAAAGGACGTCTGTTGTGATAGATGACTTCTAACTTCAATGCAGAATCATAAAATGCACATTTTGCATTAAAAAACGCGAAATGCCTCGCTACACTAATACATCGACAACTAGGTGCACATACATACATATATGTACATAAGCTTATATAATACCATTCGAATTGGTTAGTTAATGGACAATGGTCATCCATAGTAGTTATGTATGTGTTAAGCCTCAATTTATCTTTATTAATAAGGATTTCTCTGTGACAGTTTATTAACATTTCGGATTACATAATATTACTTGTACGAGCATAGTACATAGAGGGTGTTTTTTAGTGATGCGAAGCAATAAACTCATTTAATTTAATGTCATGGTCAAGAATTTAGCTTTATTATACAAAATCTAGCAAAAAATACCCGGAAATTGTACATAAAACGCGAAATAATTTATTATTCTTCAATATTTATTTTGTCGCCTTCAAAGTAGTCCCCACCGGATGTAAAGCACATATGACAACGATTTTTCCAGTCCTCGAAACACTTTTCATAAGCATTTTTGGTATTTACTTTAGCTCCTTCAGCGAATTATCTCTACGATCGACTGAAAACGGATTCCACGGAGCGGCAATTTCAGTTTGAGGAACTAGAAAAAATTTCACCGAGCCAAATCTGTTAAATATGGTGGTTGATTCAGTTTTATCGGAACGAGTCAAGCAAGAACACTTCTCGTACTCAAAATATCCACCAAAATCATTGAAACGGACTCGCGAGAGTTATCGAGTCCTCTTGCCATCTCTCTAACACTTGCCAGACGATTTTCAAGCACCAAATTTTTTTAATTTTCTTAATATTTTGATAAGTTGAAAAGGGCGAAGGTTTGTACAGAACGAGGCATGTCTTCAACGATCTTTGCAATAGGGACCATATGTCAGCGAAAATCCGGCATCGGGATCCATCTCTGCTGTTTGTTCGTTTTGGAGGAGAGAGTGGGGAGAGTACGGTACTGGCAGCAGGCAACGGGAATGCGCCACGCCAGCTGCTATTGAGAAGTTACAACCTAGCAAGGTTTGTGGATATGTATGATCAACCTCTACCGAGACATACTCAGTCTCCTTGTCGCGCTCTATACTGGGCACTGCAGGCTCAAGAAACACTTGTCCAACACCGGTTTTGTGGAACCGGAAACTCCAGAACATCTGATTCTAGTTTGCCCAGCAGTTTGTAGAAGCAGCCTCAAGGCCTTTGGATCCATATACGTGGATAAGGATCACATTATCTCCATCACGCCCAGCAAGCTCCTGGAATTGTTCAGAGTGCTGAACCTTTGTGACCATACGTGATATAGGAAAGGACACAATAGACCATAGGTCGCAGTACAAAACCTCAATTAATTTCTATCTATCGATATGGATGGGTGTAAATAGCTTGCAATTTTTGTAGAAAACCGAATGTGGCTAAGAAATAATAAGTCTGGCTTCATAAATAAAAATAGGCCGCATGAAAGGCAGGAGCTAACCATCAACCCACTAATTGAATACTAGTAGTATAAATTTCGGCATGGGGAACCTATATTAATCACATATTCATACAATGGACTTCAAAGTATTTTTCTGCGATTTTTATTATACCTTGATGCCTTAAAAGTAGGCAGTAAAACATTCGATCCTTGAGAGAACACGTTTATTTCACTTCAGCAAACAAGTAGTTGGCGAAATATTAATAGAACTTTTCAAGAGCCTATAGAACAAAGCGATTTCGCTTTGGAAGGTCGTGCCAAGTCGTTCCATACGTCAGTACGATTTGTTGCGAACGGCGTCAAATCGTCTTGTGTACACTTTTAGCTACGGCTGCTATATTTTCTTCACTGCGTGCTGTACGTGGTTTATTTGGTCGAATATTATCCAATAATGCATGTTGGATATCAAGATAGATGATGGGGTTGCGAATAGTACGCTCAGTAGGCCGATTAAGTTGACAATAAGTTGATTGAAGCACGCGAAACACATTCTTTACAGAACTTGATATTTCGTAATAAAGTTGAACGTTTTCAGGCGTAAGTCTTTCCATGATGAAATGTCAAACAATGGTGAACAAGAATAACATGACAGCTTTACACGACTCACGCGTGATCTGTCAAAAATGGCCATTAAAAAAGTACCTATACTTGGATCACTTGCTATTTGTTTTGGTATAGCAGTCTAGTAGTTATTATAAAATAAGGTACATACATTTTAAAACCCCGCCGTGATTCGTTTTTAATTATTTTAAAAATATTTACGTATCTTCAAAGTAGCAATAAAATAATGGGTTGTCAAAAAAGTCTTGCGGTATTTGTATTGAATTTTTTTTTTTATTGAAATGGAAATGAATTTTTGATGACTCATGCCCAGCTCTTGACCGATGCTACGGCTGCTACTATGCCGGTCTCTTTCGACCAATTGAGCGATTTTATCGCAATTTTCGACGACAGGCCTTCCGGAGCGTGGCGCATCTCCGACCATCTCTACACCAGAACGAAAACGTTGAAACCATCGTTGTACGGTGGAAATGGAAACTGTATCGGATACATAAACTGCACAAATTTTATTGGCGGCTTGAGATGCATTTTTGCCTTTATCGTAGTAGTACTGTGAAATATGCCGTCTTTTCTCTTTATTTTGCTCCATGTTTGCGACGCTATAACTCACGAACGACTTAAAAGAAACGACAATCAATCAAACACGCGTTAGCGCGTGAAATGAGCTTTCCAAAAAGGTATAGCATGACCCGATGCGACGAATAAAACTAGAGCTATGCGCTTTCAGCGCCAACTAGCGAAAATACCGCAAGACTTTTTTGACAACCTATTATGTAATTTTATTGACATTGACACTGTTAAGCGGACATTGCTACTGTTAAATTAAAAGTCAATACGTGCGTTTCAGTGCATAAATATCGTATGCATGTAAATATTATAAATGAATAATATGTAAGTTTGTAAATTGTTAATTTAAACATAATTTTATATACACATCGAAATTAATCGTTCAGTGCTTTCGTTACTTTATACCAAGACTGTGGTATGATCCATTAATATACATATGTATGTAAGTACATAAATGCGAAAAAATATAACATGCGCCAACAACTAAAAATACATCACCTGTGTATCTTTACTAAACGAGGCGAGTGCACTGAAACGGAAGTATCAACTTGATTTAAGTCTCAATTCAAATGTCAGGCAACAAAATTTCTCATGTCAAATACAAGCACAAACATGCACACACAAGAAACTGCAGAAAAAATCAAGCGCAGCAACGAAAACACCGCAACACACCTTCAATTGTTCGTGAGCATCACGCTTTAATTGTTTTGTATAAGCTTATGTATGTATGTATGTGTGTATAAATATATGCCAAATAAGTCAGCAAGTACTATTGACTTTTCGAAACAAAAACAAAATAAATGCATAAGAAATAAAAGTAAATTTCCACAATTAACAACAAAACAACTTAACGATTAAAGTAATAGTAACGGTAACAAGGCATGCATAAACAACAAACGCATACTGAGCAGCAACAACAAATGCATTTCAAACACTGGCATCATCAACGTGGCGCTGCACACACAAACACATACCCTACGCAGTTACCAATCAACACATGCCGACAAGTGAAGTCGCGTCTCGCCGATGCGGCACCGACTTGCATGATATTCAGTGCGATCGCGAAACGATTGAGCCCACAGATTGGCGTTTCGCGTCTTCACATGAATGCAATTGATTTATTTCCAATCACAGCAGCGATGAGATCGAAACAAATGGCACTCAAGCGACTTTCCTTAGATTAATGGGAGTGATGTTTCCTACAATTTACATGCCTATCGACTCATCTGCAGCGAGGCCATGTATGGATGTGTGTATGTGCAAATGAAAAAATGTTTCGATTTTATGTAGAGTGGCGTTCATATTAATATTATCGGTATGCAAATTTTCGACAAATTAAATAAATTTTTTAGGCGAAAGTTTAAAAAGCGGCGCGGATGTAGAAGCGACAAACTAAATTTATGCCAGTGTGAAATTTAAATTAATTAACTAATCAATATTTTATTTAATTTAGTATTAATTTGGCACCTACAATTATATGTATTTACATATGATAATTTTGTTTTGGTTGGGCGGCATTTTGTTATAATTAGAAAAATACGACGGAAGGTCAATGACAAGAAAGAGGCAGAGAGTGTCCAATCTAGCGGCAAAAGGTGAAAGAGCAGTATTTATAACATGATCAAGGTATATTAGGTTTGCTACGAAGTTTGTAACATAAAAAACGGCGAAGACCCTAAAAAGTATTGACATAAGTAAATGATCAGCTTGACGAGCAGACTCGCTTCAGGCATGTCCGTCTGTCAGTATGCATGTTGGCGAACTAGTCCCTCACTTATATCGATCTGAAATTTTGCGTACGTCCTCCTCTCCTCTACCTCCAAGATGCAGCTCATTTGTCGGACCGCTGAAATTGGACCATTATAAGTAGCTTATGGCTGCCATACAAACTGAACAATCGGAATCAAGTTCTTGTAAGGAGTATTTTGTGAAGTGAAGCTAACGGTTGTTCCAAATTCAGTATTGTTGGGCGTTTCATCATAAGAAAACTTACCCCTGTACAACGTCTACAAATCGTTCAATTTCATTACGAAAACTCACGTTCTGTAAAGAATGTGTTTCACGCGCTTTGTTCAACTTGTGGTCAACATAATCAGCCTACTGAACGTACTATTCGTAACACCACCACCCATCTTGAGACTCAGTAATCATTATTGGATTATATTTGACCAAATAGACCACGTCCACCAAGCAGTGAAGAAAACATAGCAGCGGTAGCTGAGAGTGTAACCGAAGACCGTGGAGATTCGACTCAGCGCCGTTCGCAGCAATTCGGAGCGACGTATGGAACAACTTGGCAAAAGATCTTAAAATGAAAGCGTACAAAATACGGCTTATTTAAGAACTGAAGCCGCTCGAACTTACCAAGCGACATCGCTTTGCTCTATGGGCTCTTGAAAATTTCAAAGGAGATCCGACGTTTTCCAGCCAAATTTTGTTCGGCAATGAGGCCTATGTTTAGCTCAATGGATATGTAACCATGCAAAATTGCCGCTTTTGGGACGAGGAGTAACTTGAAGAGATTCAAGAGCTGCCATTTTATCCAAAAAAAAAAACAACGGTTTGGTGTGGTTTGTAGGCCGTTGGAATCATCGGTCTATGTATATTTCTTCAAAAATGATGCCGGTGAGAAGGTAACCGTCAATGGCTACCGTTAAAGCGCCATACCGACTATTTGATGCCTGAAATTGAAGCCCGTTAACTCAGCGACATTTAGTTTGAACAAGTCGGCGCCACTTCCCACACATCGAATCAATCATTGGATTTATTGAGAGAACACTTCGATGAGCAGATCACGTTTTGGGTCAGTCGATTGGCCACCAAGACTTTTTCCTGTGGGAATATGTAAAGCCGAAAGTCTATGCGGACAATCCAGCATGGATTCCTATCCCAAAAATCGAGTTTGGAAAGAATTTTTCCACGGTTCTACCAATCGCTGACAGTAGTCATAATATCGATTAAGAAATAATTTGTAGGCGACAACATAAATGTAGAAAAATTAATAAATATTTTCTTCAAAAAACGAGAATTCCAGCTATTTTTCACACACTCTCCCTAAAAATATGATCACAACTGTATTTTGATATTACTTATATAAGTTGATAAATACTTATATTATAACACTTGTGTAAATACAAAAATAAACACAAACTGGGAAGTACTCGAAATGCACTCTTTAAAAATTTCCATGAAAGCAACAAAGCAAACATTTATGCATATTATGCAACGCCTAATTTCTCACAGCGGTTTAATTAGTGGATTTAAATAATAATGATGCCGTTTTTGAGTCAAAACAATTTGGCCAGTCTTGATTGTAGGTGTCTTAGGCGCTCTTGCAAGCTATTGTTATTGAAAGCTGAATAATGAATGTCTTTCCAGCTTTAAAGAAACTGACGATCTTATAGCATTCAAGCAATTAATTTAATACAGCAAAGTAATTGGAAACAAATCGTCTTGAAAAGCGTATAATTTGACTGAATTTTCCGTTGTTGCTTAAGTAAGGAGTGAAGCTAGTTATGTACTTATATAATAATGTTAAAGATATTTAGATAAACAAAATTGTGTATGAATAAAATTTTAAGTTAGTTTTCTAAAATCTTAACATTTAAGGCGTTGTTATTATAGTCGAAATTATAATGTTTAATTATTATTTGCGAGTGGAATAGTTATGAAATTATTCTATGAGGATAGAAAAGTTACAATTTGCAAATAATTTTTTTTTGTCAGCTTTCATAATCTGCCATCTGTGGTACATGATTTTTCCGATGAGAAAATGTTCAACCTTGCTGGACTAGACGGCTTTTTAGGATACTGAAACAGTACCGTTGGCATTCTCTTCTTGCCGAATGTATAGCTCCGAGTACCATGAAGTATTTGAAGCAAATTTGCTACCCTGTATACATAGTCTTCCGCAAAAATCGTTCTCTTTTCAACAAGACAACGCAAGAACCCATAAGAGCAGGTCAACGAATACTGGCTTCAACGTAAAAATATCGATCTTTTGGATTGACCGTCTAATAAGAACATGGAACAGGATGGCTGTTAAGAAAGGTTTACGTAAATTATCGTCAACTTAATACGATTTCTGAGCTGAAAACAGCTATTTTGGATACACGGGCTTTATCAACCCCAAAAATGCTTTCTCAGTACCAACTCAATGCCAAATCGAATATTCGCACTTATTAATAATAATAGAATATACTATTATTAGACAAAATTGAAATTTGTGTCTTTCCTTTTTTCGTGCTGAAAGGGCTGTCATTATGGCAATGAAAAACCGTTTGCTGTGCATTTCGCTGACTACTAACAATAGTAGGAAAAGTACCGTTAGGAAAAAATGTTTTTATAGAACATATTTGTTTCAGTATTTCACATAAATATAATGTTTTTTATAGCAATGAAACAAAGTGTACTCGTATTTCAAAGATAGAATACGAAGCAAATGTATTTCACAAGTAATAAACTAGTTAATCTTTATTAAGAGAAATATCGGACAGCACGATTTTTATAAGCGAACTCCGTTGAAATGAATTTCCTTGAAGAACTATCCTACGGACGGGAGGTAAATTCTAAAAAAAATCTTGTTTCACTATGTTTTTTATTAGAATAAAAGAAGAAATAGCACAAAACCAACACGTAAACATTAAATGCTTGGAAAATAAATTTAGCAAGCTAAAGTGCGTTATGAATAAGTAAGAAAAAGCTAATACAGAGAAAACTCGCCTTTAAGTATAATTTTTAATATCAGAACTAGATATCCATAAGAGACTAAGGGAAGGTATAGAACTCTTGCGAAGATATAAAGACAACCAGAGAGAGGTAAATAATTGTAGAACCTATTTTCAGACTAGAAAAGGTCGTGAACGGAAAGCTTAATTTTTTTAAAAATAGTTAGCACTCTTATCTAAATTTTATAATTTATGTATTTTATATATGAGTATATGATTTTATATATATGTTTAGTCTTGTTTAGATACCATAATAGGCACTTAGTTGATTCAACATTGCATCCTAAGTGTAGTCAACGTGATTGTGTAACGATCTTCTCTTTTTTAATTCAACAAGTTTATTTCAAATTATACATGCGGTTTGTGAGATAAGAAATTTCATAGAAAATTAATCTTGGAGTGATGGAAATATCTCTTTAAAAATATTATATGAATCTCATTATCGAATTAGAACATTCTCGCAATATCACATTTCTTTGAAATCTATCAGCGTGTCGGCATTGTGATCATTTTAACTGTACATACGTTAGCTATTATCTAAATCAATTATCAATTAATTTAAGAATTTACAACAAACCATTAGGGCAATAAGACAATATACTTGTAGTATACATTAGTTTCGATTACAATACAACATTATAGGCGAAGCGGTTCACTGATCTATCTCAAACATACGTACATATTCGCCAACTTTCTCGCAAGTAGCTTATATCGATATTATATATATTGTGGGTGCATATTCACAAATATTAAATAAAAGGGCTTAATATAAAAGAATAAATATATGTTCGTACATACCAGAAGAGCACGTCCAATACTGCGCCGGCTTACTCCATTTTGCAGTTGCAACCATAGTGACACGCGTGAACATACGCCTGCTTTAATGCGTAAACAAGAAATTACAATATTTTCAATAATTTGATTAGTTACTATTACTAAAAAGTAAACTTACATATTTATATTAAAAACCATTAACCTAAAAAGGCGTGTTTGCCAGCTCGTACATTTTCTTTATTGCACCCACCTACTTTCATAGTACACTTAGATTGTTTGTAGATTATATATTATGTAGTTAATGCACTTGCTTATTACATAATTGATTACTACAATTAGCAAAACTTAAAACTTTTTTTGATAATTTCACTGCGCGCAATATTTCAGGTTAAGAATTTTAAATTTCACAAATTAAAATGACTTGTCATTGCTAAACAGCTGACTCATTCGCCAGAACGGAACTAGCGAGAACAGTGGGGGAAACGGAAAAGGGTTGCATTTGCATTAAAATATATTTAAATATTAAACCTTTTATACAAAATGAAATTATTTTCCAAAATATATAAAGAAATTGCTTTGGAAATAATGTACTAGTTTGTTGATGTGAAATTATACATATACAAGTATATAGTATATATGTATTTATATGTATATATTTTAACGGAAAATTTGTATAGCTTTACTCCCAACTATTGACATGGTCGTTTTAATTTCGTGTTTTTGGTATTTTTTTGCTTAACAGAAATCGTTATAATTTAATTAATTAATTAGAATTTTTTCTGTTAGTTTTATTGCGTCAATTTATGAATTTCAAAATATTGTTAAGCAGGGATATGCAACCCTTCAGCCACTTCTTGCAATAAATCTCGTCAGTTCCGTTTCAAGTAACGAGTGAATCAGCAGTTCAACGGCAGACGATGGAGTTCGTGAATTTACATTTGAAATTAAATTACAAAATATGTCTTAAAATGCTTTACTAATTCAATTATAAAATTACTTACAGATATCTTTTTAAGCAGTAATAAAAGTGAGACAAAAGTGTTTAAAAATAATTTTTCATCAAACTGTGCCTGCGCAAAATGCTAACCAAGAACTTAACCTAAAATGCCAGTGGAGCGCTAGTTAGGTGATGCTTACGATCGCACACACATGTGTACCTACATATACTTGTAATGTATGTACGCGTGTGTGCATGTATGTTTGTTTGCACTTATTGCCAAAAATATTTTTAAGGGTGCGAATTTTGGCAACGATTAAGTGTGAAACTAGCGAGTGTGAGTAATTTAAAGAAAGAGAATTAGTGCTCTCATCATTTGTCGTATGAGCATAAAAGACAACAACAAAACCAAGTAAGGTAACGACTTATTCTTTGAGTAGGCATTGCTAAATGTATTATTAAAATCTTTACTAGTTAATGAATATGGCTGACAGACGACAAAGCAACAACTGGAATGATTTGAATGGCTGGATGGAGTTATGCGCTAAGAAAAACTATGAAAGTGAGAATAAAACATTGCAGCTGAATTCGCGTACGAGTGAATTGCTATGAGTAAACAGGATCACAACAATACCAAGTAAGCAAGTGATTTAAATTATAAGAATAAACTAGGTTAGTTAATATTAGAGTATATGGAAGGAAAAAAACAGCATCTAAAATGACGGAAGTAAAAAGGGATTCGTGGAAAAAACGCAAATGAAAATTCTTATACCATATTATTGATATGTGATTATTTTTATTGTGTGTGTAAAAATAATTGATGTCAAACATTTTAGTGAATAATCCGGGATAAATTTTGAGAACTCAACCAATATATTGAGTATTATCCGGATATACAAATATAATTATATAAACATATAATGTATGTTTAAATCAATTGTTATCTACGTCAATGACGAGATATGAATTATTTTGATAAATTTTGCTTACCTTTTTATACTAATTTTAGCGAATTTTGGTAATACATATCTCATAAAATTTTATTAAAAGGTTACATGGACTTCCTCGGGTAAAAAAAACAGCCTTTTTCAACAATTTTTTTCTCATATAAAAAATGAAATATTTTATTAGAATTTTTATTGTTGAAACATACACTATTAAGAAAGAACTTGTGAAAGTTTTAGAAAAATATATTTTAAACCAATACGACGCCATTTTCGGTGACCCTCGGAAAAAAGATTGGCCCGCGTTGGCAGGATAACTACTTACAAGATAATCTAAAGTTAAAAAATACGTGTTTTAGTTAAAACATTAACATAGAACTTGGACATACAGACATTTTTACAAAAAAAAATTAAAATTTCAGTGAAAATTTCGCAATATTATTTTTTGTTTGCATATAGTTATAATCGAAAAAATCCATGGTTTAAGTCTTTAAGAATTGTACCTCAAATCCTGTGTAAAATTTCATGCAAATCGATTGAGTAGTTCTCAATAAATCTTGCCAACCGGCTTCAAAAACACAGTTTCGAGAAAAACGTGTTTAAAGACGGCTCACTTAGCCTATCAACTCTCGAGCACACAAGTTCTCAAGGCTTTATCTCCGAAACTATTACTCGGATCAACTTGAGAATTTAGAACAATATTCCAAAATTCGATTTTTAGAAACCTGTAAACCCATGTAACCCCTTAAACATTGAAAATATAAAAATTTCGATTATTTTTATATTTAGACTAGAATACCACCCTCAACAGTTCACCAAACTTTAGTATTCCATATCTGTAGATAATCAGCATATCAATCAGATTAATATAATAAAATATTAATCACAAAGTTTGTTTAAATAAAAAGTCACGAAACACGTTGGCGTGCATTATGACTAATAAGTTGCCATGCGCCACTAAATATTCATAAAACCGCTATTACAAAGTGCAAATAAATTCAGTTTATTTGTCACTTTTTGTTGTTGTGTAAATGTTAATGCATTCGTAGCGGGCGAGTATGACTGCGCCTGCGCAGCAGACATCTTCGCGTTAAGATTCTTCTTTTTGTTGCTGTAACCAATGCCTTGGCAATTGCTGCGAAGCGACGGCACTGAGGTCGGGTATTTGTACCGTAATTGCCAAACTAAATGTTGCCGCGACTAAGTAAGTGAGTGAGTACCAACATTTTGTATGCCATCAAAGCTAACTGCAATTTTTAGGTGTGGAAAATCAACAGCAACAACAATATTCTTTCTGTGCTTGTTATTATCCGTGTGACTGCGCGTCAGCCAAAATTAATGGAGATAAGCGCACATTTTTACATACACAAATGCATATTATGTACGAGTTCATACAATGTTGAAGACTTGAATTACCAAATTACGAGAAAATACTTTGAATTTGGCTGCGGCTGTGTGCGCTGGCTCTAGAGACCCGCACACACAATCAGCGACAGCACGATGACAGGTTACGCCATCTGTGATGGCGACGGTGGCTATGCGCTCGCATGACTGCCACTCCAGAATACCGCGCACAGCTACAAATCTCTTGATTTGCGCCAAAAGATAAAGAAATACCAGCCGCATGACATTAGTAAATACATATAAGTATACATATATACTTTTATTTTGTGTCGGTTTATTTTTGTATGCATCTCGAGGCGTGCAAGCCCATCCATCTAGCCACACAATTGCGGTTAAATGCCAGCGAAGCTTTTGTATTAAATTTGCCAACGATAATTACAAGCTACATACAATTAATTGTGAATATTTTGGGTCAAAGGGAGGTGGTATAATCGGTGCGCCGGTCTATAGCCCAGGCCATTATTTTGTGTAATAACGGTACGAGTATTATTGTGGTGGCTCAGCAAATTTAGCTTGCAGAAAATTAAATTTATGAAATTTGACAATTTCCTAGTCAAAGAAATTATTCGTGCATTGCCGCCATTTAGTTTGCAAAAGTTTATTTTCCCTTTTTGACAAAATATATGTATGTATAGTATATACACACACATCCATACATTCATAGGCGTGTAGACCGCTCAAATGCGGAACAAAAATGTTGCGTTTTTTATGTATTGAACCCCTACATTTTTCATTTCATGCCATATCAAGATGCCGTTGTTGTTGTTGTTGTTGGTGTTGACTTTATTTCTTGCTTAGTTGCAAACAAGTCTAAGCGCCCGCAAATTACCTGACATAAATGGCTCAGTTTGTGCATAAAATATGTATGTGTGAGTATATGCGTGTCAGTGTGTACGTGTTTGTGGCACAGTAACATATTTACACCCACAACTTAATGCAGTCAATGCAAGTGCACGCGCCAAAAAATGCGCCAAGCCCCCCAAACCATTATGCCACTCCGAGGGATTTTTTTCAGCCGCACACATACATACACCCATGCGACTTACGCCTGCTTATAAGCCAAGTGAGAAAAATCTGGGTTTTTATAGCCTAAACAGGGTAAAATAAGTTTGACACACAGAATGGAACGTTGGAGACCCTATAAAACATTAATATGCATAATTGATCAGTGTGAAAAGCTGAGTTGATTTAGTCACGACTGTCTATCTGTTCGTCCGTCTATCTGTACATATATACGAGAACTAATTCCCTTTAGGATGCCTGCGATTGACGCTAATTTTAACAGACTCTGTAGCCTCACTATCGGTACTTCTTCCAGTGTATAATATCGCGGGAACCCCAGATGCTTACAGCATGGTCTCGCCAATGCGGACAAGTGCACAAGAGATGCTCCATTGTTTGCCTGATGCCTTGCTCTAGACACTTCCTGCAGTATTCTCGATCTGTCAGCCCCATTCTGCGGACGAGTGTCGCCACTAGACAATAACCAGCTAGTTTCCGATCGTGTTCCTACAGTCCTTCCTCTCGAGTGCCAATAGAAATTTTGTGCACTTCTGATCTACTGTCTTGCGCATGACTTTTACAGATTTGCACACAAGTAACTCATTCCATCGGGTTTTGATTTTCTTTACCATGCTTCTGTCCAGATCGTCGTATTGGGTTTCCCAATGTTAGTCACGTTTTCGGATGTTAGTCGTACACCATTATTGGCTATCCAGTCCACTATTTTATTGCCTTCGATGCCTTTGCTTCTGGCAACACTTTTCCCTGCTGCCCTGCATCCCAAGACTCCTCTGGCCGATATGCGTTACGATTAGCATACGATGGTTCCGAGCCATTACACCATTTTCGAGTAGCAAAGTGTGCCCGAACGTTCTTCACTTCCTCTCTGGCCCAAGCCAGCCGTTTCAACTCTTCTTTCTTTAGGCTGGACTTGCCTTCGAGATGGTTGCATATTCTGACCGCTGTCTCCTCGGTTTTGCCTTCAAACCCTCATCGCTTTGTTTATTCCGTGGCCCCTCTTGTTGCCAGAGTTTAAGCACTTGGTCACCAGCTCAGGAGTGCGAATAAGTTCTTCTTCCTTTTCTACGTTTCTGCTTACAGCGCTTTCTTGGTCCGAGTCTACATGGACTATGGCACCCGTGCGGGATAGTTGGCATGGATGATTGTCCAAGGCATCGGTGCAATCTTTGAAGAAATTTTTGTGATCGGATCACTTTAGCACACAGCTGTCATACAACAGTTTGTAACGATCGAATTCAAATGCTTGCATAGAAAACTTTTGTATTAGAGGAGATATGTATCTTTACGCTATTTCGCATAAGTTATTGTCCAAGGCATCGGTTCAAACCCCGAAGGAATTATTCAGATCGGATCACTATGTGTTAGGTTAATGCTGCCTCTGTTAGATAAAACATTTTTGGTATAAACTATTGCTGCACTCTCAGCCAAGACAGCTGAATAGATGTCATTTCCAATTTAGTTCCTAAATTCTCTCATTCCAAGCCACTAAAGATTTCAAAAAAACGCCTTTGTGTATTCTGCGGTCTATCTATACGGAGTCGTTTAGGGTTTTTGGACATATAGATCCCTTAAAACATACCTATATAACTACATAATATGTCACGTTTACTCACGATAAGGGAATTTGGTTGTGTATTTCAAGAGAGGAAGAATTAGTACTCGTTGTAACTCCAAATTGTTTTAAGTCGATTAAATCTTTAAAACAGAAAACACCTTCGGATGGGAGACCTCCGGTTTGATAACGTTAAGAGTTTTCGATTGGCAACGGCGAATATCACAGTCGATGGAACGATGAACTGTACGACGACAATGACATAGTTCAGCCATTAGAGAGCAGCAGTCACTCTGGCTAGATCATCTCGTCCGAATGAATGAAAGCACTCAGCTCTGATAATATTCGACGCAATACTCCGTTGGAGAAATCAGGTGGAGAAGGACCTAGCTGCACTTGGTATCTCCAATTGCCGCCAAAGAGTGAAAAGTAAGGACGACTGGCGCGCTGTTGTAAACTCGGCTATAACCACAAATGCGGTTTCTACGCCAATAAAGAAGAAGAATAAATCTTTACGACTACCTCCAGGACTTTTTCCCACCTGCTAGCAGATATTTGGTTTTATTCTCATTCTCTGCTCAATATTTCCAAGCAATCTTAAGACGACATTTCTCTCGAATGTAATGCATCGAATTTACTTCTAAAGAGGCTAGCAATATTTAGTTAATTGCCATGCTCTGCCTTTACTAACATTTAGTAAACTGTACCAAAGAAAATAGAAGTTGTTGGCTGAAGGTCTAATTTCCCTACAAGGCACACACATACCACTGCATTGGATAAAAACGTGTTTGACCACAATTGTGCCACTGTTGCAACCACATTTTCAACCCGCAACTTTTGCGCACAAAAAAACTTAAGAAAAATGTCAAATGCTTATTGTATGAGCCATGCATAAAGCATTAGACTCAGACTTTTTGCAGTTACCTAACTACAAACTGAGGTACAAATAACTATGTATGCACATATAAACATTTTTATAGCATCTATATATTATTAACCGTTATGCTGGCGTATAAATTTGTCAGTTTTTAAAAAGTAAACAATTTTGTGTTTGAAATTAGGCTTGAGTCACATAGGGGAATCTCATTGACATACTTGTATATTGTACATTGGTTATTGTACCAATTTCCCCGAAGGAATCAACAGTTTTTTATAGGGGTAAGCAATTGAGTCAATCAAAGAGGTAGGAAATTAAACTGGAATATATAAGCACATACAAGGTCTGTCGCAAAAGAAGCAGAACTTTTTAAATATAACTGTTTCTGGTGGCGTCACCTATTGGTGGGTATATGAAATAAAAAGTTTGATCTCTTGTTGACATTTCGTAAAAATTTTAAGACAATTGGATAACTACAATCGATGTTATCGATCAAAAAGTGACAGCAGCTTTTGGTAATCGGTCGTAAAATGCATTTTGAACAAAGAGCAAATATTAAATTTTGTTTTAAACTTGGAAAAACGTTTACTGAAACATTTCAAATGATGAAAAAAGTGTATAGTGATCAGTGCCTATCCCGTAGTAATGTGCATGAGTGGTTTAAGCGATTCCAAGAAGGTCGTGAGGACCTCTGTGACGATCAGAAGTCGGTCGTCTTCAGAAGTCAAAAATAAAGACAATGCTGATTTGTTTTTACGATTCCGAGGGTATTGTACACCGAGAGTTCGTCCCACCTGGCCAAACGATTAATGCTGTGTTTTACCTTGGTGTTATGAGTCTTTGTTACGCATTCGTCGTGCTCGACCACAATACCGTGAGGCAGGGTTCTGGCGCCTGGTGCACGATAATGCGCCGTGTCATCGGTCGACACTTGTCACTGATTTTTTGACAAAAAACTCCATATCAACCATTAATCACTCACCCTACTCACCTGATCTGGCACCCTGTGATTTTTACCTATTTGGAAAACTTCATTTGCCCTTGAAAGAACACTGGTTTCAGGTCATTTCAGCTATCCAAAAGGCGACGACCGATATTCTCAAGAGCATTCCGAAAAATGACCTTAAACACTCATTTGAAATGCTAATTGACTGGGCTAAATGCTGTATCGAAGCACAAGGAAACTAACATAAAACTTCTAGAAATAGAATTCCGTACCTTGATATCTGAAGGATCTGCCAGTATTAATATACCTTTGATCAGAGTTGAGAAGAAAATTTTCACAAAAACAAATATTCAGAGAACTCAAAAGATGATCTACTGAATAAAGAAGTCACTCTCACCATAAGCCCACCAGGGGGATGAAACGGACTCGGATTTAAGTTAAGATTAGGTTAGGTTAGGTTAAAAGGTAGATCCTAAGAGGGATCCCACTATAACCAGCCGATCGTTTGTACCCATAAAATTGATCGTAAAGACCCTCATAAATTGACGAAGCGCTTTGAGCCCTTCACAAATTTGTTGCGGGGGCTAATGTTTATCTCCAGGTTCGCCCTTTGTATGACTACCGAAATATTTCAAGCTCATTCTTGCAATGGCAATGGACAATGAAGAAGAAAATGGTTAGATGTTTCCATCTCAGCTTCTTCTATACTTTTACAGTTTGCGTCCTCCTACATTTTTAGTCTTACAGCATGAGTGTCTATTGGACAATATCCAGTAAAACTGCTACGATTGTGGCAAGATGGACTTTGCTAAGGGCTAGTAGTTTATTAGGTCTTCTACGTTCTATTCTATGCCAAAAGGATGTCGGAGTCGCGCAGAGGCTGTTCGTCAATTAACGACTGCTAGGTGTACGAGATATCCAGAGGTTCATAGGTTCAGTACTAGAACGCAAGATGACAACGTAAAGTCAACTCATTCTCATTTAGATGTGAGCGGGGTAACCGTGTACCTCTAAATAGCTCATTGGCTATACAAAATCCTGCGATTCCACTAAGTTCAGGTATCCAAATGAGTCTGATAATGAAGTAGCTTGATCCTACTTCTAGTGAGGTTGGACACGCCTTCATTTTCGTTCAGCGCACAGTTTGCGAGTTCAACGCCAGAATTGCAGCTCTGCTGTCGGAATAAATGCTCACTTCCTTGAAAAATGCTGCACTTGGGAACAAGAAGTCCACCGCTACTTTAGCCATTTAGCCCGAAAGACACTACAGTAATCCAGTAACCTAAAGCTATGCTGGACGGAGAGCTTCTTACAGTATACTTCTCTTCAAACTTCGACTCCTCCGTGAAAAAGCTCAATAACCCTCTTCTAAATCGATTTCTCCCCGACCACATATTCCTATATTTAAGTTTATATTTGACCAAAAATTTTCAACCTGATAGCACTCCCAAAATCACTTGCTTTGGCACTACAAAAACACAAAAAATCAATCGGAATCGATGTCAAACTTTTTTATTTAAAAATATTTCCTTCCAAAGCCCCAAAAGATAGCAAATTGTTGCATACTTCAAATTGTAAATAAATCTCCCTGAGTGCTTTCGCTGACATAAACATCAAAATATTATCGAAAAATATCGAAATGATTAATTATTTGTGTCAATTTGTAATGCAAGGGTTAAGGTCAAAGCAATGATTAACGACAGCTGATTGCTCATTCTTCTGGCATTACCAACACACCTTTCTGCAATTTCACACGCGCAATTAAAACTACCTGCTGCATGCCTGTATGTAAATATGTAAGTATATATTGGCATGCAAAATTTTGTATTATTGTTTATTTATTTTTTTGTGCAAATTTTGCAGAGAAAATTGCTATAAAAATAACATTTATTTCTAAAAAATTTATTTTTATGGCAATGATGCTGAAGTATGCCGAAAAATAGTTTAGATGACGGATGACAGATAGAGCTTAAAATAAGCATAACAATCCGTTATGTTGAGAATATACATATGTATACATTACTATGATCTCACATACATAAATACAGTTTATGATTAAATTTTGAAATTGCTTATAAATTTCATAAATTATTTTTTTTTAACATTTGGTATAGAAAAAAAAATGTCTCGAAGACACAATCGCAGCCCTCAACTCCCTTACTTCCTTCTTTTATACATATGCACATATGTATATACAAATATATGTGCCCACTGTTATATGTACATTTCAATTATGGTTTGACAATGTTATCGCCTCTGTTCTTCGAAGTTCTGACAACTCTTAATCAATTAATAATTCAATGATTGTTGCTCCAAGAACTCCATTGCCGAACGAATTTTTTAATTGTTTTTCTATTTCCCATGATTGACGGCTCGAACGATTTGTGTTCGAATTTTATGCCTTTTAAGCAATTATTTTAAGCGATTGTAAACTAAATGATAGATTTGTAGCCGCTTTTTAGACTTCTTTCAAGGTTCTTTCGGCGTTGAGGTGTGTTAGTCGTTGGAAAGAAAAAGTGGAAAAATAATCAAATATTGGTTACGTCACTCTGCTCGTGCTAAAGATGTTTTATGCTTGGCCATGAAGAGCTTCAATGCAATAATTATTAGGAGAGTTCACCTACTTACTCGTAGTACAAATAAGTTGAACAAGAATTTAAACGCCTTCTTTTACTCGTATAATGTTATGGTTGTGCTTGCTACTGTGTTAAATGAGTAAACCAAAGCCTCTTGCCAAATATACTTCAAGAATTGGTCAAACTGCTCATAGTTACGCATATAATTTTTTCTCATTAGACACAGTAGTAGCTTCTGCTTGCTATTTTCGAACCTCTTTTAGGATTTATAGAATAATCCGATTGGAAACGCTCATGAATACTAGTCAAACTGAAATTAGGACAAGTTTACTTAACTAGTTAAATACAAAATTTCCAAACTCATTGTCATACTTTCAAATACCTCTCTCTCTCTTGGATTCCATGCTCTAAGAATACAGAAGCTAAAAAATTTGTATAAAATTTGTTTAAGCCTTTATTGAGGATTAATGTATTGTGATATAAAATATTTTTATAGTAAAAGTTGCACAATATTAGTATTGAAAGTTTTGAAGTTAAAAAAATTTAGAATCTGCCAATTTGTGGATTTTATCCTAAAAGTACTGCGCTGACTTAGCGACCAAGAATGAGTCAAGGCAATTTTTGATACCCTAGTCTGATGTGAATCGTATCTCAGTGAGAGAATTCTTCATGGACCGAAACAAATTGCAGTTGAAGGAGTAAGTTAGCAACGCTCGGCCTCATGTTGCAAGACCGATTAAAACTATATATTTGGAAAACAGAGGATGAGTAGTTTCATAGTTGAGAGTTATAGTTATCTATAAAACTACTCATCCGCTGTTTTCCAAATATGTACTACTGTGATCAAACCTTTAGCGGTTTCAACTGGTTTTACGAGTAGGCACTCTTAGTACAGCACGCCATTCAGACCTTACCAAATACAGAGTATTCATCTTTTCAGTTGATTTTTTGGGTTTGTCAGGTTTCACATATAAAGTTTTGTTTTTTGAGGTGTCTTAATGGATCCACTTTTCATCACCAGTTACAATTTTAGTAGCTTTCGAGCAACATTTCTGAAATTCAAAATCTTTCAAAGTCATTTGACTTCATTTCATATGGTACCTAATTTCCTTGCTTTTATACCTTTTTAAATGGCTGCTTGGATTACCCGCAAATACTCTGTGAGCATTTCTTGCGCTTGGCAGCAATCTTCACCGAGTACTGTTTCATAGATCCAAGACTCATCGGCAGTAATAACACAATTCATGACATCCTGGTAGTCGGAAATCATTGTTACACAATAAATTGCTTCGAAAAAATTGAGTGATTTTGGAACAAATCGTGCTTTCACTTTTCTTAGGCTTAAATGATCTTTCAAAATGGTTTTCACTGATCCTTCCGATATTCCAATGATGCCAGTCAGATCTCCGACTATTAGTCGTCGATTCTCAAGCACCAGTTCCTTTATTTTATTGACGTGTTAATCATCAATTGATGTTGATGGATGATCTGGACGTGGTCCGTCGCCAACGAGCCTCTTTGAATAATTTTTACCAATCAAAAATACGTGTTCGCGACACACAAGTATTACCGAAGATCTCTTGCAACATTCTCAACATTTCGGCAACAGCAATTTGATTCCGCACACAAAATGTAATGGAACTTTTTTGTTGTATAATTTCACTCTTCACCGAATGCACTTTATGTACTTCAGAAAGACAAACGTATATTGAAACACTGATAATTATTTTGATGTGACATTTGGCACAAAAGTCGCTGGCAGTCATACCAACCAAGAAAAAAATATTTCAACGAATGGGTCTTAGCGCGAAATTTAAACTAAAAAGTCTTACTATTTTTTACCCACAATAGTACATCTATTCAACTTTAGAGATTTTGGCGTATTTTAGAAGTTTGAAATCGTTTTTTTCTAATTTTGCAACTACAACAATTTCGAAAAAGCTCTCTTTGCTGCATAATATCACGTAACTATAGGTCCCTCCAATCTTAAGATAATATGGAACCAACGATACCAAAGTGAGTTTCCTCAGTAGTTACGGAAACAAGTTTTGAGGACTGAATCATATCAAGATATATGCTGCATTTGATCTCCAAGGCTTATTTGACTATTTTTTAAAAGATAACATAATTCCAGTCATTGGTATGTATGCTTGTATACTTACATATAAGCCAGATACCATCAGCCCGAACCAACTTTTGACGCATTATTACCGAATTAATACCGGATATGCTGCAAAAGCGGTATATAATTGGACAGCTAGGGTTCCTGACATCCGATATATGTAGGTGTCTACTAAGGTGTATAAAACCAATATAATTAGTTGCGTTATCCGTAAGTTAATACTTTCTACAAAAAGGTGTTCGTGAAATCCTGATAGAAAGAATAATCAAATAAAAAATGTCTTTTTTTTCTACATCTAAATGCATTGTTATATATAACCCAATACCATTTAGACCTAACTCTTATTTTTATGAACCGTTTTTGCATTTAACATAAACATAATTAAAAGTTACACTTCAATTAGCCTCTGACCTTTAAAATTTTGGGCAAACAATGTCTCGAAAGTATTAAAAATGCTCCACAACAATAAAAAAGATAGTAAAGGTCACCGCGAACATATAATGGAAACCTGTAATAATACTTTACTATAATTTGGGCTAAGGAGCTGTATTTAACGGTAATTAATGGCAAACAAAAGTCAGAGATAAGCATCGGTTTTAATGGTCAAAACCAATGAACCGTTATAATTCAATTAAATCTATTGAAAACCTTATCAAATATTTAATTTCTCAGGCAGCCAGCCAATCAAGTTACAACCAACACACGAACGCGTAACTAATGAAATATATTAGTATATATATAAGTACGTGTGTGTGTCAATTAATTTCAGCTATGCGCATGCGTCAATCAGTACACAACAAGCGCATAAATGCCGATTAAAAAGCGCAAGTGTATATAATTACAAGCTGCAGTGATACAATGGCGCGGTGTCATGAAAAAATGCTCAGAGATATTTACTTTTGTATACATAAATACAAGTGTACATATGTATAAATGTATGTATGTATGTATGTTTAGCTGTATATATGTATGTTGCATTAGGGATCGATCTAACACAATGCACCAGTAAACCACATTCAATATGCATTTGTTGGTAGCTCAGCTGTCCGGTTGTTTGGTATTCCAAGCCGAAGCGCCTGTTCGAAGCGGCTGCGATGTGTGGTGAGCGTATAAAATTAGAAGTGGTTGAGGTAAGACTCAGCAGCTGGAGAGCGCTTGCTGAACATGCTGCTTGTAGTTGCTCGCATGGCGCCAAGCTCACTGTTAGTAAACTTCGTGTTTATACCGCTCACGGAACACTTTTTAATCCATATTTTTTGGAAATTTACATTGAGCTCTTTTTATACCCTGAACAAGGTATGTTAAGTTTGTCACGAAGTTTGCAACACCCAGAAGGAAGCGTCGGAGACCCTATAAAGTATATATATAAATGATCAGTATGTCGAGCTGAGTCGCTTTAGCCATGTCCGTCTGTCTGTCTGTCCGTCTGTCTGTATATAGTATGTATACGAACTAGTCCCTTAGTTTTTACTTCATTTTCTCTTCAAGAAGCTGCTCATTTGTCGAAACTGGCGATATCAAAGCACCATAACATATAGCTGCCATACAAACTGAACGATCGGAATCAAGTTCTTGTATGGAAAACTTTCACAGTTGACATGATATCTTCACGAAATTTCGTATCGGTTATTTTCTAAGGCAACAATGTAATCTCCGAAGAAATTGTTCTGATCGGCACACTCTAGCATATAGCTGCCATACAAACCGAACGATCGGAATCAATGTCTTGTATAGAAAACTTTCGCATATGACATGATATCTTCACGAAATTTCGTATCGGTTATTTTCTAAGGCAACAATGTAATCTCCGAAGAAATTGTTCTGATCGGCAGACTATAGCATATAGCTGCCATACAAACTGAACACATAGTTACTAAAAGAAATGCAGCTGTGAAGGGTATATTCGCTTCGACAGAAGTTAACGTTTTTTCTTGTTTCACCCTCTGCTTAAATTAAATATTTGTTATAAGATCTCTAAATATATTTTTAAGGTTATTTTTTCTAGAATAAAAAACTAAATTAATTTGAAAATGTTTTAAAATTTATTTAAGAAAAGTGAGAGTTGATTTTGTCAAATTCAATATATTTTCGCATATTTTTTTTTGGCGGCTGAGAGGGTGGAAAATGCCTTTCGCAACATCAGTGCTGTCATCACAGCAAGTTGGGAGGTGATTTTCGCTGCCTTTCCTCCGGCGTGCTGGATTTCTACCCAGAAGGTTAGTCTGGGGTCCAGTCTTACGCCTAGGTAGCTTACTGCTTTTTGTGTCTACTTATTTCGATAGGGTGCTTATATGTTAGCAGAATCCAAGTCTTATCTGCCTAAGTACGGTGCTTACTAGAAACACACAGATTTTTGTGTCTTAAGAATATCTGTAGTCGTTTGCAAATTGAAATACTTACCTTTTCGATAGGTAGTGTGACTCCACATTGGACTAAGTCCTTCCTGCATTGTTAAGCCACAGCCACCACGAATCTCCCCAAAGGGCCAAGCTGAGCAGACTGGAGCGAACTTTTCCCCGTGGTACCATGTTTTAGTCTTTGGTGTGACCTGTAGCCCAAGCTTGCGCTTAAGCTACTGCCAGTCGAGCCCCCAAAAATTCCGAGGAATTCTTAAGAACCCGACTGTATGATTTTTTTGTTATCCCATTCATTTTAGTGTTTGTTATATAATCGCAAACCCATTTAAAGAATATGATAGTATTTCAATATAGCACTTTTCTGACATCTCTGACCATGCCGACATTCAATAAACCAGACATGTGAATGTCGGACATAGTGCATTTGGATTTTAGTCGCCTCATAGGACAGGTATGCCTTACCGCGGGAATATTCTTATCTCCCTCCCCGCAGGGAGCTTATATGTTAGCAGTAATAGCTCTGTTTTTTTCCGAGTCCGTATCATGACCTGATTAAGCTTTATTCGAACTTCTTTTGTGTCTCTTGCTATAATTTCGCCGCTGCAATGTCGTCCGTGTAGCCAATTAAGTACGATTCGTCTAACATTTTGAGTTTTAGTATAGTGTCGTAGTTGCTGTTCCACAAGTCTGGGCCTAAAATGGATTCTTGTTCTGCTCCTGACGTGACCCCTATCTGTCGTGATACCTCTCTAGTTTTGTACAGCAGTTTTCTGTTGCTAAGGTAGCTCCGTAGTTCTTATTTTATTTTAAAGCTTTTTACGAGAGCGTCGATCATATCCACCCATTTAGCACTGTTGAAAGCGTTTCGAACATCTAAAGTCGCCAGCAACACTATTCTATTGTATTTAAGCCATATACGCTGTGCGGCTTCTACACTTTCAGTGAAGCATTTCATAGCTTCGAGAGCAGATCTGGCGGGTTTGAAGCCATATTATCTGGAGGAAAGTCCTCCAGCTTCATTGATAGCCGTATCGAGTCCGGTTTTAAGTAGCCTCTCACAGAGTTTTCAAGCTAGTATTTCAAGCATGCATACTGGACGGTATGCTGATGCCTAGTTGGGATCTCCTTTTCCCTGACTAATTAGCACCAGTTGTTGCTTTTTCCAGGGTTCAGGGAACATTCCAGTTTCGGAGCAGGGTTCGTGTGCGTTCAATAGTACTACCGGTTCAAGGTTATGTTGACAGGTTTCTTCGATTATCGAGGTGTGGTGCACTCCGAATTTCTTCTGACCGGCCAAACTGTCAATAAGGAATACTATTTGAGTATTATCCGCTATTTGTAAAATGAGGACGGAATTATGGTCCGACAACTCTTGATTTTTGCACCGCGATAATGCACCGCCACATTCTGCATTGATTCTTCGTGAGTTTTTCGCCAAATATTCAACCAATATCGTGCCGCAACCACGCTTTTAAAATACTAAAGAAACCAAACGTTTAAGAACGATCCAAAACCTAGCAATATGTAGAGACTAGAGGGCCTTTCATACCCTCAGAAACCTGTCGTATTATCTATAAATATTCATATTGTACAAAAATCTCGTGAATGGTATTAATCGATGCACACATGTTTTCTCTCTTTTGCCACAAGCATCTCTGCACTTTGTAAAGAATGAAAACGAAACTGAAAGCCAAACCGAATAAAATCGAAGTCAAGATTAAAACTCAAACTGAAATCGAAATTGAAGCTCAGCTCAGTCAGTGCTGCAGCTGACTGCTGAGACTCGACTTGAACGGTTCGACGACTGACGACCGCGCGCTCGCTCCGTCGGCTGTGTGTAGTGTGTGCAAAGCGTAAGTCTGGCTGAAGGCAAAGTTGAAGCCGCTGTTAAAAGTGAAGTTGTAGTGCGGATATTGTAAATATACACACGTAGAAAATAGTAAAAAATAGCTGCAGAGCAATCAGTTATGTGAACCTGCTACCAAACAACAGCACATGTGTGTGTGTGTGTGTGTGAGTCTGCAATTTGCTCAGAAGAACGCCACAAAAATGCGGTGAGATATTCATGCCTCCACTTCAGTCAAATTTGTTTGGCTTGGCGCTTATGGGTTTAGTCGCGGTTTTGCAGGCGCAGCGCGCAAACGCAACGGTTTTACATAGAAAATAATTGTACAAGGTGTTAGTGAACTAAAGTGGAATTTATAAAATTTTAATTGAAAAATTTAAAAAATAATCAAATGTGATTTAGAAATTAATTAATTGAAGCAAGTGTGCAGTGTATTGCTTAATTCGCAATAATCTGTGGAGAAACAATAAAAATAAAGATATAAAAACTGCCGTTAGTTAGCAGGGGCTCACTAAAAAAACAACATCAAAAAAATTACAAGAGATTATAAAAAATCAAAGTACCCACGCTACGATTCAGCAATGTAAACTCATTCATAACGAAAATGTGAAAATAAGCCAAACAAGTGTGAGACCCTAAAAAGCCGTGCTTCGCTGCCGCAACAACAGCAATAACCTGCAGAGACTTTCAATGGGAAAACAATTAAAATTTGCATTCATTAAGTGGTGGAAAAAATTGCAGGTGAGCAAAAAAGTGTGGTAAATATGTACATATATATATGTATGTATGTATATGTACAAAAGTACGTATGTGAGTAAGTGCAACGCTGCGCAAGGAATTCGGTTTGAATTGTGTAGACACAGTGTATGCTGCAAGAATGTCATTAGAAAAAATGTAGAAAAAAAAATTGAATAATAAAAATTAATTTAAAAAAACAATAAAAAACAATAATAAAAATGAAAAAATTGTTTTTAATCTCAAAAGTACTAAAAATTCAATTATAAAATAAATAGAAACAGTTTAAAATTTTTAAATAACAATTGATTTTTACTAGCAAAAATATTTAATACAGTTAAAAAATTTTAAAACTAATAAGCACTATAACTAAAAATAAAAGTAATTAAAAACTTCAAAATATTACATTAATAAGAAAGTCAAAGACGAAATAATTGAATAAACATTAAAATTAATAAAAAAAAATTAAAGAGAGTAAAATTAAAAAACAAAAATAAAAATTAATTTTTAAATGCAAAATATTAAAATTACAGTAGAGGCCCGCTAATCCGGACATGGCCTAATTGATTTGTAATCCGGACAGGGTTAAAAACTTCAAAAATATTTAACTGGATCACAATTATTCACTACATTCGCTTTTATGCTTTATTGTTTCAAGTTTTTATTTTTTTTTTAAATGTGTATTAATAATAAACAAACAAATTTATAAATAAAAACATAGTTCTGATATGTCTTTGGTAAAAATATTCCGGATACTTTAATGATCCGGAAATTCACCTGTATAAAAGAAAATTAATTAAAAATATATTAAAATAAAACAATTAAAAAGTTTAAAATTTTAATTTAAAAATTTAATATAAAAAAATAAAAAAATATTAAATATTAAAAATAAATAATAAGACAAATTAACAATTAATGTTCAATAAAAATAAATTTTTAATTGCAACAATAGTTAACAAAATTCAAAAATTTAAAAAATATTTCAATTATAAAAAATTTTAAATGAAATTAAAAGTTATTAAAAAATTTAAATTATTAATATAAAAATATTTAGAAAAAGAGAAAAATTAAAAAATAAAGTTTAAAATTAATTTTGAATTTAAAAGATTAAGACAAATTAAGAAATTAATAAAAACATTTCAAAAAATTTTTTAATTGCAAAAATAGTTGAAAAAATTAAATACTCAAATAAATTTTTAATTATATAAAAAATTATAAATAAAATAATTAAAAAATATTACATTCAATAGTAAATTAAAAAAAACAGTAGAACAAATATTAAAAAAATACATACAAATTTAAGGAATTTATTTTTAAATTCAAAAAATATTTAAAGAACATAAATTTTTTAAAGTAATAATAAAACTTAAGCTTAAATCACAAAAAGGCTAAAAAATTGTAACGAATTAAATAATTAATAAAAACATTTTAGAATGTTTAAAATAAAAATAAAATTTTAAATGCAAAATAATTTAACAAAATAAAAAAAATAAAGAAGTTTAAATTATTGAAATTTATGAATAAAGTGCAAAGAAATTGAAAAAGTAAAAAGTATTAAATTAATAAATAAATTAAAAAACGAAATCATTACACCAGTTTAAAAACAAAAATAAATAAATAAATAATTAAGAAATAATAATTGAAATCAATACTTAAATGCAAAAAATGTTTAAAGAAACATTTTTAAAAATAAAAACTCTTTACATTAAATATAAATTCTTTACATTAAAAAATATTTTAAACAAATTTAAAATATAAATAAAAATTTATTTTTAATAAAAAAAAATTAGATTAAGTTAAAAAATTAATAAACATATAAAAAATTAAAAAAAAATTTGAAAACAAAAATATTTGACAAACTGAAAAAATTTAATAAATTTAAAGTTATTAAAATTAATAATTAAAATATAAAGTTTAAAGAAATTAAAAAATAAGAAAGAAAATAATAGATTAAAAAAGAATTCATTACGCTACTATAAAATAATGTAAACAAATAAAAAATTAAGAAATAAGAAAAATTATATATGTACATATAAAATCCAAAAAATATTTAAAGAATCATAAAAAAAATTAAAAACTAAAAATAAAAATTATTTTTTAATATAAAAAAAGTTAGAAAATTACATGAAATTTAAAAATTTGTAAAAAAAATTAAAAATAAATCTTTGTTCCAAAACTAATTTAACAATATTTAATGTAAATAATTTTAAATTTATAAAATATTATAAATAAAATTAAAAAATAATATTAAATTAACAAATAAATTAAAAAACAAATAACTAAAAACTATTAAAAACAAATGGCAATAATGAAAAAAAAATATTTTTATAAAATATATTTATAAAATATTTTTTTTTCTAAAAAATTACAAATTCCATATTAATTTTATAAATATATTTTATAAAAATATTTTTTTTTCCTTTATTGCCATTATTTTATAAAATATATTTATAAAATATTTTTTTTTAGAAAAAATTACAACTTCCATATTAACGTATGTATCTTATTTTGCGCGACACCAATTCCAACCACAACCATTCATTGACTCATACTCCACCGCCACTGAGTTTAATAATAAAAACAACAACAACAAATAGTACGACATGAAAATTTTGAAAAAAATAGGCAAAGCGCCAAGCCATTGTAAACTATTAAGCGCATATGAGCGCTCATAATGCCCACACACATTCGTACACACAAAACTACATACACATAAAGCTATAATAAAGTACTTTAACAAAGATCTAATAAAATGAAATCGAAATTTAAGCTGCTCGTTTGCCAATAAAAGGCTTGTGAATAAGTCAAGTCACAGCGCCAAAGGTGAGCTATGCAGCAAAATCGACGCGAAAAATAGCTGAAATGTATAGACATACTATATATGTATATGTATATGTATATATATGTATGAATGTGTGTAAATATGTATATACATATGTATATATATAAGCTTTTGGCATTAGGTAATAAATAGCATAATCCACCCGCCGCCGTTGTCGTCATTGGCGGCTCCAGCGCTGATCATTTAAATCGGATCAAGCCGTAAATCAATGCATTCACTTGAGCTGCTACTTGAGGTATTACATATAGTAGAAAATATATTATATACAATAATTATTAAAAACAGCGCGAAGCATGTAGAAGTACTTACGAGCATATACATAAATACATATGCACTTAAATACATAATATGCATGCATTCTAAGGCAAACGCGCACAAATGTTCGCACAAACAATTTGCTCGTCCGTTTGCCAACTGCTGACCAAATGAAGAAATCTTTTTACAACTTTTAATTGCTTGCTTTATGATTGTAGAAAATCGCCGAGTTTTTTTCTTGCCACATATTGAAATCATGCAACGCTTCGTTTGCTGCAACGAAATCCAATACTCGCATTCAAAATGTTCGAAACACGACAATTTAAACACTACTAATGATAAATTAAACAAAATTATTAGACAAGAGCGAGTAATAAATCATAAGTGTGTATGAGTATATATTTTTATGTATGTATGTATACACATACTATGCTATATAATAATTAAAATATAATTATTGAGTGAAATTAGTTTTGAATCTAAATGCTGCATGAAGGTCGATGGCATGCTGCGGCATTTTAATACAGCTGCCATGTCGAAACTCAGCAGGCTTAGCATAAGCTGAGACAAGTCGAGACTGAGCAAAGTTGTTATAGAATTCCATCGGACTGATCAACTTTTTAAGAATGTGGTAATACTTATTTTTATTCATTTTTAACAAAATTCTAATAACTATGGAGCCACCGTGAGCATTGCACCGCTTATAGCGATCAACCAACATTGTGATATATTGTGTAGTACGACTGGTCCACCAAAATAATCAAAAGTCACGGTATTTTCTTTGCAGTGCCAATTCTTCTTGGCCTACATCCTCAAAAGATCAAATTGACGCAAGAACTGAAGCCGCTTGACCGACAGAATCGTCGTATGCTCGTTAATTGGACTGAGCAACAACTTGAAAACTATCCGGATTTTCATCGAAAAATCATCATCAGCGATGAGGCTCATTTCTGGCTGAATGGCTTCGACAATAAGCAAAATATGCGTTATATGTAGGTTACTCCATAAGTCCATAAGTCACCATTGCAACCCGAAAAATTACGGTTTGGTGCGATTTATGGACCTCCGGCGTCATTGGGCCGTACTTCTTCCGTGACGGGTATGTTACTGTGAATGGGAATCGCTACCGCTCACTGATAACCCAATTTTTTTGGCTCAAATTCGGTGATATGAACTAGGACATCCAACAGAACGGCGCCGCAAGCCACACAGCGAATGCCTCAATCGATTTATTGTAAATCAAGTTCAGTCAATTGGCCGCCTTAGTTGTGCGATTTGACGCCGTTAGATTATTTCCTGTCAGACTACGTCAAGTTTATGGTCTACATATGCCAACAAGCGTTTACGAAAATTAGAACTTAAATATTTTACTGTTACTTAGATAATGATGTCTTTCTCATATAACTAAAAAGAAACTTAAAATCAGAAACGATTAGTAGTTTTTTTTTTTTTTGTTTGAATTGAAGATGAGAAGATTTTCAATGAAGTACTCATTGGTTTAATTACGTCATCTATTTGTGATCAGTTATTATTGTGACACTGTTGCAAACTACAGCACAAGTTGATGCTATGATGGCTTGACAGTTGTTAAGGGCTCAGTAGGGTAATCTTTTTTCGTTTTTTTTTTTTTTGCATTTTCTGTTCCCTTATACCCTTAGAATTAATTTAGAAACCCACTTTACCCTTGGAAGATTTCGAAAAAGGCCCAAAAATAATAATACCGCTCGACGTTCGGAGTGCTCGGAGTGCACACCTCAAACTTTAAACGCGTTTTTCTCAAAACACACTTTTTTAAACTGGCGGACATGATTCCGGTCGAACTACTAAACCGATTTGCTTAGTTTTTTTTTTTAATGGTTACCAAACGCCTGGCTATCGTCCCTATCTTTTTTATAATTTATTGCCAATGTTATGGCAAAATTTATGTAAAAAAACATGGGAAAAATTAAAAAAAAACAAAGTTAATCACTTTTTTATTTATCAAAATTTTTTATGATTCTACTAAGGACGATAACCATTCACGTAATTTTTAAGAATAAATTGGGGTTTTGTGTTTATCTCATTCACCCAGCCATTTCTCCGACAGATGGCATCAAAAAAATCTGAAAAAAATTTGTTTAAACACTCCACGATACTCGTACGAGTATATCTCATGATATGTGAAAAAAGTTCTATTGTAGAATAAAAATTTTTATGAAAAAAAATGTCAAAAAAACGGGCCAGATTACCCTACTGGCCCCTTTAATGAAATATGCTGCAATGCCACGTCCTTAACTGGTTCAAAACACATCGGGTCGCTGTCAAAAACTTAATTTTCAAAGACTATGTACAAAGAAAGAGTCATTGCTTTGTTATAAATCGGTTACGCCGGACTTTGTTCGAATTGCTTTTGCAAAAACTTGCACTTCGTAGCTCGTCTCACCCAAATGTAAGTAGTTACAGTTATCAATTCCGAATGTATGGAAATTTGTTCCCCTTCTACATTAGATTACAATATTTCTAATACATTTTCGAAACCTTACACAATCTACCTCCGATATCACCTGAAGACTAATTTAGAACCTATAAGCATGATTCTGGCAGTAGCTAGTTGAGTAAAGTGGGGCACACTTAGGTCTTTAAGAGTACCATTATGAAACTACCATGGAGAGCATTATAACTGTCTACGGGACACGGGTTTATGAGTTTGATATACAAAAGAAGTCAACAATCATTGGAATGGAGGGAATAAAACGATCCGAAATAAAAAAAAACCACGCCAAAGCCGCTCAAAAATCAAGTTAATGCTGATTGTTTTTTTTTCGATATTCGTGGTGATGATTGTGACCGAATTTAAAGCCAAAAATGCAATGAACCACTAATTTCCGAACGCTGAAGAGTATGAAATGTCCGGTTACACCCGTTCTTAGTCCTTCCTTACTTCTTTGCATATTACTTTCAATATGAAATATTAGCGCTTCAAACTTTAAAGTCTAGAGATCCTTTCTATTGTAATATATGTATGTAATACCGTTATGCTTGTCATATGGCCACATGCTGCCACTAGGCGCACCTTCATCATATTAAGTTTCGCTTCGCACACAAACATATACATACATACATACTCGTATAAAAGCTTTAAAAACCAATTATTCACCAAAATAACGAGCATGTCTGCCTGAAATTCACGATGTTAGTATTTGTTTTTGTTGTTTTCTTTTTTTTTTAATTTTATTATCGAATATTTCAAAATGTTATCAAAAACCAATTTTATTACAACTTACGAAACACCAAAAGCATCGTTAACTGCACAACAACAACAAGCAGATATAATTTTTGGTTTGGAACTCCTCATTGCCTTATAACTAAGAAGTATGAAAATAGAAACAACAAAAATGAAACAAATAAAATCTCAAATAAAAATCTGCTCGGTTGTCAAACTATTTGACTATTTGTGCCTCCATCAGCTCGGTGCTGCAGACAACAGCACCGCATCCGTCACGACCATCAATCGCAACAACAAGCACTGCTTGCGGCGAATCGCTGTCTGCATCATCCAAAAACCAAAAACAAAAAAAAAACAACACAAAACAAACCTACAGTTCCCACCATCAACGAGAGCGAATGCTGGTCCAAGTTATTGGCCAAGCAGAAAAAAACCCACGAATTCGCCATGAAGATTTGTCCGTCTGCAAAAGCTGCAAAATTGTTAGTTTGCAATGCAAACACTTGTGTCTTTACATATATACATACATACAATTATATATGATTATGTATGTATATATGTACATGTGCACCTATGTACCATGTTTGTGTGTATGAATGATGCTGCAAAGAAGTCAATTGTCCTGGTCAACAGCTCTGTGGTTGCGGTAGTCACTCGGTGCTTCGTACATCCATATGTGCTTGTGTATGTATGTATGCGAATAAAATCTTTACATATTGCTGTCGTTGTTGCTATTGTTGGAATTGTTGGCAGCCGTGCCGCTTAGCTGCCAAATTGGCTGGTGGTTGACCCTTTTACTTGACTTCTCATTTCGTTTCGTCTATGAAATTGTGATTCGATTTATTCCGACGATTTGTTTATTATGGAAGTGTCTGACAAAGTAACCGGCTGAAGTACACGGTTGAGGGTATGGGTAAATATTTGTCGTGGTATATATTTGCATGTATGTGGGCTCTGTGTTGATGCAGAGGTGGTGGCAATGCTTTTCGGCAGGTCTTTTCAACAAATACTACCATGAAAATCTCGTCCGACATGACTAAAAACAACTGCTTAGATATATGGTCAACGGTTCATATAAATTACATGTTACACAAACAAATAATGTAAGCGATAATATATAGGAAATTTATGATCTACAAAAATGGTCTAGAACATTTTTTTGCTGAGTCAACTCATTGTTATTCGTAGTTAAAGTCCAACAAAAAATTATAAAAAATAATCTCCTCAATTTTTCATCTTATATTACAAATTGATGGTACATAATTTTTTTTTTGGCCCACCTTAATGTATATGTATATTAGAGTGAAAAATAGGTTCTTAGACACCTCTAAGAAAGCCTCTCCAAACATGAGTTTTTAATTGTAACGGGAAGGTCCTCCTACATACAGTTTTCTATTTTTTCTTATTATCAGATAGAAAAATTTATATCTCGCTTCCAACTACTTGAAAAAATATCTTGTTCCTTAGATTTTCTAGGAAATTGAATGCTCTATAAAAAAGGTCTGATATGATTTTTTCGTAAACCCAACCGTTTAAAAGATATTAACAGTTAAAGTTTGATTATTTTTGGGAAAATTTTTTATTTCTTATGAATTTTATAACTCAACGAAAAAAAATTATTATGAATAATGAAACTCATAGTTTTGTAGGAAAACTCTAATATATATAGATATATATATACATAGTATGCAGTAGCGATTTTTACAAATTAAACGAATATATGATTTCGAATTCTTATGAAAATGGACAGGGAAACAGCGATAAGCATAATTACGCTTGGGTCCAAACTGGATATTCGGGTAGGAGATGCTGCCTTTTCAGTAAAATTGGGTCCTAGAATCGCCTACCGTCAAGATCTCCAAACAAAGATCACAGCAATTAAAGAAAACCTTCTTATACTGACAAAGAGTAGGACAATAAGCAATATATTTATACAAAATTGCATACCAACAAATACTCTGAAATTGTAAATAAAACGATTCTCTCAATCCACGAAACACTTTTCATAGGCACATTTTGAGATGGCCTTCAGCTACTTCATGGAATTTTGTTTTATCTTTTCGATCGATTGAAAACGGGTTCCACGGAGCTGTAATTTCAGTTTGAGGAACAAGAAAAAATTAAACGGAGCCAAATCTGTTGGCTGATGGGTATACTTAGGTTAGATGTGAACACAGTTGACGCCCAAAAGCGATTGTTACCGACCAAAACATCAAAAAAGAAGTCCAGAAAAGGATTTGTATGACTATAAAGTGAAATTGTTGGAGATGTCAGGCGCTGGAGATGTTCAAGTATAATAAAAACGCGTCTTTGCGTCAATATTTGATAATGGATGGAAAATAGCTCCATCAGTTGACTCCGAAGTCCAATCGATAGACATCCGAGTGGACTGCACAGGATGAACCCGCTTCAAAACGTGGAAAATGCAAAAGTCGGTTGGCCGTTTGAAGAACGAAATCACCGAAAAGCAGCCGCATTTGAAGAAAAAAAATGACTGATTCACCAAGACAATGCACCAAGTCAGAAGTCAGTGAAAACGATAGCAAAATCCATGAATCCACCGTATTTTCCAGATCTGACCTCCAGCGACTATTTAATATCCTCAGATAAATTTTCGTCGAAATAAAAGGTGATCGTCGAAACAGTAGCCTATTTTGAGGCAAAGGATAAATCGTACTACAAAAATGCTATCGGAACGTTGGAGGGTCGCTATAATTAGTGTGCCACAACCTATGCCATGGTTCATCGAGGACTTATCAATTGACCCCTTATACAATATGTTGGTCAAACGGTTTAAAGACAGATGGAAAATCAGATATCACTATATAAAGCATACTGAGGCTTAAGGAAAGTATGGATTGATGGCATTAGTCCTTGACATTACCCAACTATATTTGATAATACATTTCCGAGCAGTTTTATGAATAAATCACACACAATGATCGACATATTTTACATAAATCTGTCAGCATAACGGGAATCATTATATGTTGGAGTAATTTGTATACCGATTTCTTACATTTTCGGCTTTACACCAACATCTTCTCCATTTAATTTTGCTTAAATATCTTAAATTTTATTTAACATGAACCTTGACCTGATTGAACCGACATCGTCAGACTTACAGTGGAACGAATGTAAGAACCATTAAAATTTTCTTAAACTGTTTTTGAGCCATCGATTTTAAGGCAAAGTTGTTTAGGGACTATACGAATTTCTTTATCAGTGTTTGAGATATTTTAATGGAATTTAATACTTAAATGCATTTGGATATTCTATTCATCATTTGTCGGAATTGGCCAGTACGGACAACTATATCACATATATGTTTATACAACCGATTATTCAGATTTTTTAAAATTCGCCTTAAAAATTGCTGGCTCGACTCATAGTTTTTTAGGCGAAGTTAGTCAGGATGATCCATATGATTTCCCGCATATGGTATATCTGTGATATGCTGATACTGGAACAATGCCTTCCAAACACAGAATACTTCTAGCTCGTTTCAAATTCTTAAACGAGACTTTTGAAAAATTTAAGCTCTTACCACTTCTGAAAGACACTTGTCAATCGGAAGCTGAAGTTCTTGTATTAGGTGTATGGGAGATGTGTATAGTATATACCTGATGTAGGCAATTTTTGTTATCACCATATATGTATTTTCACCAGAAAAGTAATCTCTATGGGTTTTATAAGGAAACATCTCAAATTGGCCGATAGTACGACATAAAGAAGTTTGTAATGCCTATTTTTGGTATATTTTATCCTTTTTCGACATCGCAAAATATTATTACCAGAAGAAGTGGTTTATACACAAAATTAACAATATTAACGGTATAAAGTCAACCAGATGTTTGAGAATCCTTATATTACATACGATTCCTTATATTACGGCTCGTACATGGAAGCTAGCAGAAATATTCACGCGATTTTATCTATATATGTAAAGTCTTGTATGGGAAGGGTAGTCTTTCCTCAATTTCATTCAAAAAGAAGAGAGTCGGTTTTCCGATTTTTTCTCTCTGGCGTTCTATCGTTGGATATTTGGACCTCCAGAGAGCTCAGCAAGCGCTGGTCAAAAACTAGAACTTATTCGTAAGAGGTTCTCCTACTAGCTCTTAGCAAAGTGAATATTCGTCGCAATTTTAGAAGTTCTGACTGGCCACTCTTCATCTCCCTGCGTGTAGGGGTTAGAATTTACCCGTAGTAAGGCATGCCTGTCGTAAGAAGCGACTAAAATCCATATGCATTATGTCTTTCTTTCTGGGCTTGCCTTGAAATGTCAGCATAGTCTATGTCAGAAATAGTGCTATAATACTCAGCTTGATATGATATTATAGGCTTTATATTTGTTCCTGATATAAAGACATTTGTTGTTCAAACGAAAAATGTCACCAGTCATTGAGTTTTGGGGACTCAACTGGTAGTAGCAAAAGCTACAAGATCTTACCAGAAACTTTAACCTGGTACCACGGGGAGCAGTTAGCCCTTGGAGTTTACTCCAATCTGCTCATTGGGTTTGGCCCTTTGTGGAGATTCGTGGTGGCTGTGGTTGAAACCTAAAGGCAGGCAGGATTGAAAAATTCAATCCAATGTGGAGTCGCATTGCGGCCGGATGCCGGACCCAAAGTACGGCAGAAGTTTTAGATCGGCCTCGTACCCGACCAAGGCGGCTAAGGTGTCCCTAACCACCTGAACCAATTGGAACCAAAATATATGTACGTGGAAAATGCATTTATACTTTGGGGCGCTGTCCGGTAGTTTCAGGTTTTAGGTGTTACAAATAATCTTTTGTTCACGGTCTTCTTCGAAATGAGTTTCAATCAATGTGCCGACCCTGTAGCTTAAAATAAACATTCTTGATAGGAGATATGCAATTAAAAATTACGATTTTTCATGACTTTATTGAGTAAATTAAAAAAAGTATTGTAATTTTATCGCTTTTTAATACTTTCCATTTTCATCTAATCAACGTCTTATTGTTTGCTTTACCTTTTTTTCTATTCTACAGCAACGTGAGCCACTAACACTTTAATGCCACACCAGTAACACTGCAACGCACCCCTCGAAAGCACTGGCAGATCACCAAACCCATAATAAATGTGGATAAAATGAGTAAATAGCGTGGTTAAAGCTAGCAATGAGCTGCAATCGAGATCTTAGCTGCTGCAGAACTACGCCGAACACCAATAAATAACGAGCCGATACCCAAGCCGCACCGTCTAGCTGATTGGTTGGTGTGCAAAAGATGCGTTCGCTTACGTAATCGAAATCAAAGTGCAAGCAGCCAGCAGTTCCCGCTAACACAGCCGTGCCTATAAGTGTAGCTCATGGCTAAGCGCGCCGTGGCTTCATTTGACTAGACTGCAACTGCTACTCTTTCTCACCCGAAGTGCAATTGACATTTTCATTCTTGGTGACTTCGTGTGCACGCGTGTGTGTGTGTTTGGATGTGTGGCAAAGCACCAGCAGATCGCTGATTTAACTTTGCGAAATCGATTAGCACCGGCGAAACTTCAAAAGCACAGCAAGCAACAGGTGAATAGTTGAAGGCATAATGGCTAGCGCGACTGGCGGTCGCGATGCCATTGAATGTGATGGCAACGCTTCTGCAATGGCCATAAATATGGCCGAGACTGGCAAAACAAACAATTACATGGCCAGCAGCAGAAAAAATCGACACGATGCCCACGGCAACAGTGAGGGGCCGAGCAAAAAACTAGAATCAGCGAAATTTGGGCATACGAGTGGACGCACGGCTGAGGGTTTGCGTCGGCAAGCGACCAAATATCCACACGGCCTGAATATCAGCATACAAACAGTGACCACTAATGAGCACCAGCACAACACCACTAGTAATGGCAACAACAATAACAGCAGCAATAATAATAATAGCAGTCTGCATGCCAACAGCGACCTGAATGCAAATTATGGCTACTCACGAGCTTCCACGCTGCGCAGCAGTTGGGGTGGCAACAACAATGACAAACGGCAAACGAACAGCGATTTGAATGACAGCATTAGACACACCTCACATGGCCGGGATGCAGCGGCAACGTCGGACAACGGCCACCGCAAATATCGCATTAGTATGATCAGTAGTCCGGAAAATCTGGCCGAATTGCAAATGCGCCGCTACAAGTATCCACTCACCGGCAACTACTATCTGGACACACAAGATGCGACGAGCGTGAAACAGCCACCCCCGCTGCCGGTGCTGCGCACATATCTACAGCGCTTCGGTCGTTGGAAATATCTACGCTGGCCCATTATATTTGTGGCGAGCACATTGCTATTCTTCGGTCTCATCACCTATTGCATTTGGCTGCACGATGTGAGTGTGGCGCGAGAGCGTTACCAGCGACGACGGCAGGAAGTTAGCAAGGAGGCGCAGTTAGCCGATAATGAAGCGCAGCTCATCAACTTTGTTGCAAACACGTTGGACGTGTGGCAACGTGTTGATGAAAGCATTGCAACCACAACAAGTACTTCGGCAATCAGCACCACCAATTCAAATGTAGCTATAACCACAGACCACAATCGGCAACACCTACAGGAATCGACGATTTTACGTGCAATTAGCACTCAAGCGCGTCAACCACCGCCCAAGCAGCAGCAACTCACAACATTCAAGTATGTGGTGCCTTCGAAAGGTGTTGTCGCCGGCGACAAGAAGCAGCACACCAAAGTGGCTGTTGATAAGGACAGAGATGAGACTATGTCCGACACCACGACATATGCCAGCGCCGAAGCGGCTCTGATACCCACTAACGTGCTGCATTACAGCGGTTTTAATGGTCATCAGAACAGCTTTGGTGTGCCCATCGAAGAGGGTCACCGCATTTTGAGGCTCTTTAATAACGTAAGTAGTAATTCATAATTGTAATCGCTTCTCGACTAATGCGTTCTCAGTCTGTGGACATTCATGTTCTTTCTTAATGCATGTGCTATAGGACTGAGATTTTGTTCGTATTAGAAAAGGTTAGATCGAGGTACAGACACGAACGGAATTCACGAAGTTTCCGTTTGAAGAGTTGAAATTCATCAATTCGTCCGATTCAGTTAGACATCTGAGAAGAAAATATCGAGATATTTGCTTCCTCCATCAAACTTCTACAATTGTCTTCTGAGTAAACTCGCAACCATGCAAGCGATAGTTTTTGATTAGGGAGCGCCAGACTCACGTGAGGCCGATCCGTCCAATAATAGCATTCAAGAAGCCGACGGTATTCCGGGTCGTTCGCAGTCTTATTAAATCGGAAGGAGTATATCCTTTCTTGCAAGCTTATCGACCTCATATTTCCCTACTGCTTTATCGGGTTCCATTGTGCAGAATCATGTCGCAGTCGCGCATGTCACAGTTCTCGACCAGGAATCACCGGACTTACGTGAGGCCGGTCCATCTAGTGATAGACTTAAAAAGGCCGTCGGAACTCCAAGTCGTCCCCAGTCTGAAAAAATCGGAACGACTATATTCTTTCTTGCAAGCTCATCGGTCTCATAGTTTCCAACGGCCCTATCGTGCTCCATTGTGCAGAATCATGTCGCTGTCGCATGTGTCATTGTTCTCGACCAGTAATCACCGGACCTAGGTGAGGTCGGTCCATCCAGTACTAGACTTCAAAAAGGCGTCGGGACTCCGGGTCGTCCCCAGTCTGAATAAATCAATAGGACTATATCCTTCCTTACAAACTCATCCGCTTCATAGTTTCTAACGATTCCGTTATGACCTGGCACTAAAATCAGCTCATTCATGAAATAACATGTCAAGGCCTAAGAATCGAAGATGTATAAATATTGTAGTTACAGTGAAAGCTACCGAGTATCGAGGCTAGGCTAGGGACAAATCCTTTTCTTTTGCATAACATATAAGTTATACTTGTATGTCCACATACGACAGTTTGGCTTGAAATAATCTTTGTGAGAAGTGAATCTAGCTGGAAAAGGTGCTTTTCAAATGTTACCCCCAAGTAAAGACTCATGACTCAGACGTCATGGAATCTATTAATTCATAAAAAGAGAAGTTGTCTACAAATACTTCCTTTTATTTACACAGTCTCTTTCTTTTTCCAACAGGGTCTTTCACCAGATCAACCCTTTACCCCAACAACCAAGACTTTGGCTAAAGTATCACCCACGATACCGCCGCTCGCAAAGTCTAAGCCCACACACGCCATGTCATCAGGTTTTCGCACCACCGCACAAGATAACGGCTGTTACTCAACCACGCTGCCGATGTGTCAGGGTGTGCTGGACTATGATTTAACATACAATTCGACAACAAAATTACAGCTTAACGATCAGCAAGCTTTTCAACAACTAGTTCATTCGAACTGTTCAACACGTGCGCTCGAGTTCATTTGCGTCACACTAGAACCGGAATGTAGACCTTCACATATTGGTATATTGCCACCTTGTCGGAGAATTTGCAAAGGTAATCAACATTAAAAGGCTATTAAAAATAGAATTTATAGGTGCTACTTTCTTTCTTGTCTTAAAGCCGTACTTGAAGCATGCTCCATTGTCATAGCCAACTGGGACGCGCTAAACGAACTGTTTGACTGCAATATCTACCCCGACTCCAATGATCCGCACAAATGTGAGGATCCCACGAGAAGACGCGACTACTGTTACGACAATGAGTTCGCCTGCTATGACCGCACCTGCATACCGCAGCAGTGGCAGTGTGACAACATCAAGGATTGCGCCGCTGGTGAGGATGAAGAGAGCTGTTTGATTTGCGATCATCAGGATGAGTTCCGCTGCCGCTCTAATGAGAAGTGTGTGCCCGAGTCGGTGCGCTGCGATTTGAAATACGACTGCTTCGATGGTTCCGATGAGGAGGAATGTGATGAGTATGGTTCCGGCGATGAAACAGCGGTCACTTTCGATGAAGCCGCCTTAAATTCTTTTCCACGTATATTCTCATACGCTAGCTTCCTATCGCCCAATCAAACTAATGAAGGTTTATATACCTACATCACGGCGGCCACCGACGATGAGAACGGCACGAAGTTTCAAGTGCATGAAATCACCAATCGCACAAGCGGCATATCTACGGAAGAGGTGACAAACAGTGTGCCCGGCGATGGACCCAAAGGTTTCGGTGAGTTCTTGCCTCTAACTCCCACTCTCTTTTGTTCATTATCTCACAAATGTACATATATAAATATATTTGCAGTAAACTTCCGTGACAGCAAGGAAATCATGATGACCAGCGACACGGAGAATAAATTCAAGTACTCCTCGGCCGCCACCACCTCACGCCTCGCCACAACAAATCGCAACAATAATAGCTTGATCAGTGGCGGCAATAAAGTATCCTTTGGTGCCACCACACCCCTGCAACCGGCAGCCTCAATGCGCATCGGCATCACTACCGAACCGGCCAACACATCCGCAGACGACAAAGATAACGACGACAGCAAGCGCAAAAAACCAGCAAATACTTGTGCGCCCCATCAATTGCGCTGTGTGAGCGGCGAGTGCATCACAGTCAATCAACTCTGCGACAAGGTGAGCTTATGCCACGCTGATGCACTGTGAAGTGCTTGGTAAAGTGTTGATTGTATTTGCAGAAAATTGACTGTCCAGATGGTGCTGATGAGCTGATGTGTATCTACAAGGAGCAGCGCAGCTCGACAACAACAACAATGCGCAGCAGCACAGACGGTCCTTCGAGCCGCAGCCGAAGTGTGCGCACGCAATCGACGACGGCGGCGGCGACGACAATACGTACGGATAAACGCTCCTTGACACGTACGACAATAAAGAGAAAGGTGAAAACTTAATGTTGCAATAACAACAACTACGTAATGGCTACTTGAAACCGTTATTGTTGTACACATCCCATTTTATCTAACTATACAGCGCGTGTGTGTGTGTATTGTTGTTAAGTTCCACATAGTATTTTAGGAGTATGTATTTTTCTTGTTGTTCTATTCTCACCTGGCTGCACTTTTCCAATATTCTCTTCTACATTTAAGCATTACATTTAGTGTTGAAAATTGATTTAGCTTATTTACTGCGTACCTATGTCGTTGCTTGTTTTTTGAACAAAAAACATAAATATTTTTAGTATTTTTTATGTAATTATTTCTATTGTTACAGCTGTAACTACCGTTATATATAAATATTTACGTATTTATAGAGACATTTGTATTATATGCCTTGATTCATACTGTTGTTAGCATGTGTAGTTGACTTTAAGGTTATGTTTTTAAATTCAACACTGTAAAAAATAACTTTATTTTATTATAAACTCGAAAAGTAAAAGTAAATAATCTAGTTTTATATTGTATTTCGTATAACTTAAGGTTATTCTTTGTTTAACAAGATAAAACAAGCAGAAAATCTTTTTTAGATGGTGTAAGAAATACGACTAGGTCTTCTTTACACTCCTGAATTATCGAACTGTTATTCATACTCTGGAATCAAACGCAGAAACTTAGGACTTTTAAAGGTTGTTGTTGTTGCAGCGGCAGAAATCTGCCGAATTGACTGTACATGGCCGGATAAAAATCCGGGTCCGTTTCGGTTACGTAGACTCGACTATCTTGAGAACGAAAAAAAAACAAAATCCAAGGTATTATGTTATTGCCTTGCGTCTGCTATAAATATAACAAGAACAACTTAAAGCATGGTGCTGTTACTTTGGTAAGTAATCCCAACTTCACTTGAGAAAACCTAACTTTCCCCAATCTGACTTCTATCTAGGTTATATATAGATACAAGCTTCGTTATTTGGTTAGCTGATAAACGAAGGATCTAAGTATATGACAACAAGAATCACCATTTCAGTTTCAACGATTAAATTATACCATATTCGAATGCGAATCTAGAAAATCTTCGATAAGCGATTTTATCAAAAACTTTTGAACCTGTGGGTGTTAACATTGAAAACGCAAGAAATTATGTAAATTAACGAAATGTAGAAGTAAACTGGATAAAAGGTAAGGATGCCAAGAACATATTTATTACCCGATTAATGTATCAAATGTTTAGTTGCAAGAACAAAAAAAATTTGCAATTAATTGGAAGATATTAAACGATTAATCGTACTTTTCGATTAATTTTGTTTCTAATGTTGAAATAATGAAATAACTTTATTTCAACTGATTATAATCGCATAGAAAATATTTCCCATACAATTATCAAGTAAGATTAAGATTGCAAAAACAGTATTTTTGAAAGATTTTTGGTTCTGCGAAGCTTTGCCAATGACATTCCGCGGGTATTAATGTACCAAACAGGTGCGAATATTTGTTGGAAAGTAGATTAGGTTTAGGATAAACAAACTTAATTTCTTCCCACGACTCGACAATGTCCGTTTCAGATCTAAAATTTGGCAATTCAAAAAAAAACTTTGCTCGTCTTAGGAAAATATAGCATTATTCAGCCTTCGCCTTGTACTAAGAACTAATGATTTATGAAGGGTCCAAAGTTCAGAATAATTTTCCAAAGATTCCTTGATGTTTCGCTTCTACTTTCAGTTTGTTCTGCGTCCTCCATTTCATTTCGTCTTTTTTATTGGAGTAGACACCGCCAGTAATGAAGAAGAAGAAGAAGACACCGCTTATGCGGTTATAGCCGAGTTTGCAACAGCGCGCCAGACGTTTTTCATTGTCGCTGTTTGGCGCCAATTACCAAAACTTCCAGATTCCTTTCAACCTGGTTTTTCCAACAGAGTAGAGGTCTTCCTGTTCCTCTGCTTCCCCCGGCGAATACTGCATCGAATACTCTCAAAGCTGGAGTGTTTTCACTCACTCGGCGTTTCCGCTATCTCTTAATTCGTTGCCAATGCGCAAAGGACCATAAATCTTCCGCAGAATCTTTTTCTCGAAAACTCGTAACGTCGACTCATCAGATGTTGTCATCGTCAATGCCTCTCCACCATATAGCAGAGCGGGTATAATGAGAAGATTATAGAGTTAGGTTATTGTTCGTCGAGAGAGGACTTTACTTCTCAATCGCCTACTCATTCCAAAGTAGCATGGTTTAGAAAAGTTATTCTGCGTTGAATTTGGAGACTGAGATTGCTATTGGTGTTAATACTGGTTTCCCGCCGTTCCTCAGACGGGTAATTGCTATTCGAAGCTCTTCATGGTCGGACAATGGAACGACCGCTCCATCGTTCTCGATTGGAGAATCGGGTTCACCATCTCCTGATGTTATGCTTTCTTGCCATTCAGCAGGCTGGAGAAGTGTTCCCTCCATAATTTTAGTATGCTCTAGGCATCAGTCACTAGATCACCTTAGGGGGTTCTACAGAGTAAGTTCCGGTCTTGAAACCTGCTGCCAGTTGACGCATCTTTTCGTAGAAATTTCGAGCATTACCTCTGTCGGCCAGCTTTCCTCTCTACCTCGCGATATCTATCTCATCACGCGCGTATTGTGGTCGATTGTAACGTTGCAAGGTACTTTGACTGTTTTCTCTCCAACGCGACACGGCATGCCTCATCGTACCTGCTGTTCTGTTGGCTTTTCCTAAAACCAATGGTTTCGTGGTATAATTCCTTTATTTTTCCAATAAAGATGCCGCTTGCATTTGCTGAGCCTAACTTTTTTTCAAGCGCGTTGTCAGAAGATGACCGGTTGACCGATGGTAGGCTTTCATGTAAAGATCATTGCGAATAAGCTTTGACATTAATATGGTAGTTATGTCAATTTCTCTTGATATTATTTTCTTTTTTTCCGAAGAGATTTATGCGAATGCGTTCACGAACAGTTTTTATACTCTGAACAGGCCATATTAGGTTTGCCACGAAGTGTTCACCCAACAAGAAACGTCGAATGTCCTATAGAAAGTTTTTATAAACTATCAGCGGTACGAAATGAGTCGGTATAACCATGTCTACCTGTCTGCATACACGCCTAGTTTTAAAACCAAAAAGCTCAACTTATGTAATTTTGTCTTAATTTTCAATGTATAGTTTGAAATGTTCATATTATTTAAAGTAATGCCGTTTTTCGGCAAAAAATCTATTTTTAATAATAGTATACCCTGAACATACCACATTAAGTTTGTCACGAAGTTTGTAACACCCAAAAGGAATCGTCGGAGACCCTATAAAGTATATACAAACTAGTCCCTCAGTTTTTAAGATATCGTTTTGAAATTTTGCAAACATCATTTTCTCTTCAAGAAGCTGCTCATTTGTCAGAACTGCCGATATCGGACCACTATAACATATAGCTGCCATACAAACTGAACGATCGGAATCAAATGCTTGTATGGAAAACTTTCACATTTGACAAGATATATTCACGAAATTTGGTACAGATTATTTTCTAAGGCAACAATGTATTCTCCGAAGAAATTGTTCAGATCGGCTTACTATAGCATATAGCTGCCATACAAACCGAACGATCGGAATCAAGGGCTTGTATGGAAAACTTTCGCATTTGACGTGGTATCTTCACGAAATTTGGTATGGACTACTGCTTAAGCTAATAATATAATCTTCGAAAAAATTGTTCAGATCGGACTACTATAGCATATAGCTTTCATATAAACTGTACACATAGTTACTAAAACAAATCCACCTGTGTAGGATATATTAGCTTCGGTGCAGCCGAAGTTAACGTTTTTTCTTGTTTTTTAGTAATACCAGAATCTATGCCATATCTCTGGAATCAATTTATTGGCTGCTGTAAAATATAAAGCAATAAATATGAACTTTTTTATAGTTAAATTTTCTGAATAAAGTTCGTTGGCATTTCCGATATTTCACGCATATTCATATGTAGGTACACATAACTTACATACATACCCATCTACGTTTTGTATATTAAATGACGATTCGCTCATAAATGCGCCCAAGGCAACAAATTGTAGAACTCAAATGAAATGTTGAATACAAAATCGATTTTGATTGATCGTTTCAACAGAAATCCGATTTAGTTTTTCCTCGTTTTTTGCCAACATTTTTTATTGAAAACAGTTTATGCGCATGCATTCATCAGCCCATGCTGACATTTTCGCACAAAGCGGCACACAAACACACAAACTTCCATGTAAACGCATGTACAACTGCCGGCCGCCCCTCGCACGCGCTTACATAATCACTTAATCCCAGCAGGGCGTATTAATTTTTCGGTTGCTGGCAGCAATATCTCATGACACCTAATTATTTTCTCTTTTCAGCACTTTTTACACATTTTTTGTTACAATATTTTTTACCTTTTTGCAGAGGAAACAGAATAAAATCGCAGCGCATTAATTGGCACACGCTGAAACGTTTAATTTTGATTTGGATCACTCAAAAAGTTTGCGATATTCGCCAACCGATAAACCAGCAGCAAGCGGCAAGCGGCAGCTGTTTGTCGGCAACTACCACCACCACACCTTCATCGCAATTAGTTGATATCAATCACTGCGTCGGACATTTCGGGCGGCATTTTCATGCTTTTCACAAAATTCTCGAATTTCTTGGCAAAATGCAGCACAGTTGAACAGAAACAGTTAATTAAAAGGAAAAGGGTTGATAGTGTACGCATGTTTAAAGGTAAGTGAAGGGGTAAGGTTACCAAAAACATATTTGGGCTCCGATAAATAAACACGTGTGCCTTACATTTTTTTGAAAGAGGCGAAAGGCAATGGGCTGCCAACGTCAGCGTTTAGCTTTAACTCACTAAAGTCACTAAGCTACATACCATTTATGTCTGTATGTATGTATTTACGAAAGTCTACTTCCCAAGTTCATTGATTTCCATTCTCGCCAGGCGACCACCGTTAACTTTATGTTCAAAAGTCTGGTAGTTTTTTTATCGTGAATCCATTCGTTAATACGTATAATATAAGGCTTCAAGTATTGTCCTTTCAATAATTAGTTGCTCTCTTGATGGAAGTCAGCATCCCGCGTTTCAACGTTTTCGTTCTGGTGTGGAGGTGGTCGAAAATTCGCCACGATCCGGAAGGCCTGTCGTCGAAAATTGCGATAAAATCGCTGAATTGGTCGAAAGAGACCGGCATAGTAGCAGCCGTAGCATCGGTCAAGAGCTGGGCATGAGTCATCAAAAATTCATTTCAATTTCAATAAAAAAAAAAAATTCAATAAAAATACTGCAAGACTTTTTTGACAACCCATTATTTGTTTTTCAAATAATTCTGAAGCAATCCTCTAAGCACTTTTGGAACTCTGATTGAGGTATCTCAGGTGTCGAAAAACGTTGACCCCTTAGTTTATTTTTGACGTATGGGAATAAAAAGAACTCATTCGATACCAAGTCAGAGCTACTCGGAGGATGACTCATCCAATCGAAGAACAACATTTACTTGGAAGTGATTCGTGCGCGAACAACTTTTTTTAGATGCGGCTCATCTTGAAACACCCATTTAGTCGACTGATATTTACTTTCGGGCTCTTACGCGTAAATAAGCGGTTCGTCATCATTTATCAGCACCGCTATCGTATTTTTAACATTTGCCTCGACCTATCGACACGAGCCTTTTTGAGCGATTAACAAATTGTGGGAATCCAACATAAACAAATTTCTTTTTTACAGTCAAAAGTTAATGCAATGGTCATGGTTCCACTGACCTTGCAATATCAGAACAACAACTTTCTTGGAGTTATCTACGACCTCTATTGAACTCGCCATACCATTGATAAATGTAGGGCCTTACTAGAGTTTCATCACCAAAAATTTAATTTAATGCACTGTTCCCAAGTTTAACCACGTCGAAATTGAAAAAAGCACCAAAATTCTTATATTGAGTATAAGGGGCTATACCTATGAGAAGCATTGATTCGATTTTACTCACCACCAGGACACATTATTTTCAAGAAAATTCTATTGTTATATTATATCTCGCAGATTGACCGCTATTTTTTTAGTAAAAAATCATCCAGATGCACTTAAGTTCACGTATTAAGTGTCTGGGAGATTGATAAGCTAAGATCCGCTTTCGACCATTTCTAAACGTAAGATGACATAGCTTAAAGTTAACATTTCTACAATTTGAATGTGAAAATAGGTAAATGTGTGTGTGTAAGTGTGTTTTATATAATGATATGAAGATTTGAAAAAGTTTTGTTTTTTGTTGTTTTATTCATACATATTTGTTGCAAAGAATTTTAAATTTCTAATCTTGAAATCGTTGTGCCGAAAATTTGTCCATGAAATGTTGAAAATTTTGAAAACTGATTTATGATTAATCGATTTTTTTATGATAAATTGAAAAAATAAATATTTTTACAACCAAATCTATATATGGTTTAGTAGCATTCAAGAAATATGTAAACTCCTCAGAAATTATGAAGTCAGGTGTTAAATAAATAAAAAGTGTTTTTAGTACAGCACTGACAACAAAAACATTGAAAAACGCAACCATTCTCAAAAAAAAATTTAAATTCGACTTGTTTTTGTTGGCTTTTTATCTATTTGAGGCAGTCAGAAGCCAAATTACAGTTAGTTAATTAATGATGTCCAAAATATTTTGCCAATACATACATATAAATATTTATATATTCATTATGCATGTATGTAAGTATGTAACTAAGCTGAACATAATTTTTTATTAGCTAGAACCGAAAATTGAATTCAGGTTATTCAGAACGACTTTTCGTGTAGGTACATATATGTCCAAACAGATTAACTGTAAATGCGGAAAAAAGCAAAAATAAAAGATTAATTCAAATCAAGTTGTGAAAAATTAGCTCGACCTTAATCGCTTTACGCACTCGAGCAGTTTGATTTGTTGTCCGGTCAACTCTTGTGTAGCAGTTCAAAAACTAATCACCTTATTTACAGTTATTCGGAAATCGTGTAAATTATAAGAATATGTGTACACATATACAAATGTACTACGAATCAGTGATTAATAATAAGCAACTTTATGGCTTGTTACTTGACTCTAATGACGCCTATGTAAGAAAAGTGTAACTTGATTGTTCTAATTACAATAAAAATAAATTCAAAATGCAATAGAAATGTGCTACAAAGTAAAAATACTGTAGAACAGGAAACTGCATGATATTGCTGATGGGCGCCCTTAGGACTCGACTAATGTAGCAATTATCCGTTCCGATAGCTGAACTTGTGCCGACTTACAAGTTGTGTTTATACGTAAGTGGCCCTTTAAACTTCTCGTTTTGGTAATCAATTTGGTATTTCGCAATTTCCATTTTTAAAAGTTTGACATTTTTGAAGTTATACATACCCAGAACGTTTTAACATTTCACTGCAATTTGTGTTGTTTACAGTTACTTAAAATATTCATCTTGACCGAAAAATGGAATTAAATAGGAAACTTTTTTTCGTTATTTTTTTACAACATTCGACGCAGATTAACTCAGCAGCAGTGCATCGATGAACTTAATTCAGTTTTTGATGTAGTGGTGAAGCCCTATCAAGGACCAGTGTTTATCGATGGTATGATGAATTCAATCCAATATCACTCCACGAGGAATTTCGTGAAGGTCGTCCAAAAACAGTTGTAGTTCCGGAATCTATTGATGTTGTGCACAAAGATCGTCAGATTGAGACAACAATTGGCATTAGTGGAGCCAGCATATATTCAATATTTCATAAGCATTTGACTTAAGGGGGTATTCTGGTCTAGAGGCATGAATTTTAGGCATTTTTTAAACTAAGATAAAAAAAATGAAAAACATTTTTACTATACATTTTTTTATATGTTTTTGATATACATTTTCATAATATAAAAAAAATTGCAAAAAAAAAAACAAATTCGTCGAGATATTGGCTTCAAAAACAACGGTGCGTTCTGGTTGACGTGATTTCAACCCTTGTAGAGATCTAAAACACAAAAAACAAGAAGATTCTTCATTAGTAAGGATGTCGTTATCGGGTTGACCATTTCAAAAAAAAAAAAAATAACAAAATGGCGCCGACTTGAAAAAAAAATTTTTTTGACCCGATTTTTTCGACCTTTTAGAATTTTTTAAAAATACTTCAAATTAAAATTTTTGGAAATCCAAGATAGGCACGACAGAGCATATGTAAGATATGTACCAAATTTCAAAGGAATCAGTTCAGTAGAACTATAGATATCATGTCAACCACCACAAAAAAAGTAGTTTCGAGAAAAACGCGTTGAAAGTTTAGGAGACAATTCTAGTGAACACGGACGCTACGTCACAAAATCGGCTGTATCTCCGAAAATAAGTCGAATTTTGAAAAATCCTTCCAAGGTCATATTTTTGAAAGTCTAAACTTTCAAAATATGCAATAAAAAAATCGATTTTTTCAAAATCCTAGACCAAAATACCCTCTTAACAAAAAATTGATCTGACACAATTTGTCAATCCCATAAAAAGGCACGTCTATGATATCCTAACAGGTAATGAATCGAAGATTTACGCATATGTGGCTGAAAGTAATCAACAGTCGACTGTATGGGTGTTTCCAGCTGAGCCGCATCCAACAAAATGTTGCTCACACACGGAACACTTACAAGTAAATGATTGGCTATGTAAATGATTGGAAAAGCTGGTCATGTCGCCACCATAGAACTAGAACAATAAATTCTTAGTGCCGCCCAGTTTTTGTTTGCCAGTTGCCTTACGAGAAATCAGGAAAACCTAACCCTGAAGACGGATTACACTCGGTGAAAAAACTGTATTTTTCAACACTCAAAACATCGATTTGATGACTAATCCACCGCAAAGTCTTGACTTAGGACCGAATAACTTCTTTTTATTCCGGTACGTAAAAAATAAACTAAGAGGTCAAGATTTTTCGACACCTGAAGAGGCGGTTGATGCGTTCAGAACGTATGTTTTGGAGATACCCTAATCAGAGTGACAAAAAGTGCTACGATAATTGGTTTGAACGCATGCAAAAGTGTACTCAAAGCTCTTGGATTCATCTCCGTGGACAGGGATAACGTAACCTCCATCGCGCCCAGGCAGCTCCTGGAATAATTCAGAGTGACCAAATGTGATAAAGCAGAGGGCACACTTGACCATAGATCGTAGTGCGAAACCTCAATTATCTTCTATCCAGCTACACAAAAGTGTAGCGATTTTATTTGGGAATAATTTGAAAAACATTAAGGCGATTTTCGATGACTAATAACTGTTTTTGTTCTCTAATCCAGAAATATAAAAGGCAACCCTCGTAGTATAGGCACAGGCACTACAACTTCACTGAGGACCAATACTTGACCTAATTGCGTAAACCTCGGTAGCCAAAGAGTGCTTACATCAGTACATTATGTAATATTACAGCCTGTTAGAGCGCTAACTACTGCTCTACTAGTGTATCGATTTACTAATACTACATACATATGTACATACAAACCAACATATTGGCACACTCCACTATCACATTTCCAATTTCCAGCGACAATCGGCGTAATTTTGATTGATTTATAATTAAATGCAAATCGATGATAAGATTATGATAAATGGCTTTCTGTTGTTGGCTCTGTGTATTTGATGCTGGTCTGCAATTACAACAAAAACAACTGTAAACTATGCTAAAACGGGTTTAATGAGCGCGCCGAAAGCCAATTCAATTTGTTATTAATGTCAGTCGGCACGCATTCGCATTCACTTATGTTTGTATGTATGTATGTATGGGCATATGTGTGAAGCCATTCATTCGCATTGCGTTGACCAAGTGAACATTCATTGGCCACATTGGACGTTGTCCTGGGCGATACGATACGCTTATTAATATTGGCAATGACAACTGCGAGTGCAATTTTATCGGCGCGGCGACGTTAACATTGAAGCTTGGCTCGCCATTGCATATTCATTACCCGAATAATTGGCAATGCATGCTAGAAAGGAGACAATGGTTTGCCTCTGTGCGCAATTTAATGCTCATTAAAATTGTAAATATGTTTGTGTGCGTACATATATTATATGTAAGTAATCAGTTGTGCTGTAGCTATAAATTTTGTTAGACGCTTGCTGATACTGATACCAATGTGAGTTTTGTGAGTAAATTTAGCAATGGAAATGTGAGGCATAAATCATTATTATATATAAAAGAAAACTTGGCAATAAATTTATTCGGGTATATGAGTTCAGTAATATTTGTGAACAAATTATTTTCTTTAAAATGCCTTTTACCTCACATAACCGCACAAAAAATAATCCAGCGGTATTAAATAGTGCAATTTTGAAGGCCATGCCATAAGCCCACGACGGCAAATAATGCGCTCACCAAGAGCTTTCTTCAATAAATTGATTATTTCGCTGGCCGTATGGCAGCTAGCGCCGACTTGTTGGAACCAAAGGTCGTCTTCATCAACAGCTTCCAATTCAAGCACAAAAAAATCATAAAACATGGTTCAAGAAATATGAAACAATGATTCCCTCTGCCCATAAAACAATATCTTTGAAACAAAAAAATTTACATAATATCTGTTCATAAAATCCAAGTAACATTCAAGTTTTTCAAGGCCGCTTGGTTATTTTATGACTCTACTATTTTATAACACCATTGCAATTCAACCATGGCTTATTTAAACGATCCGTCTTCGAAGATTGCTCACCTCTTTAAATATGGTAAATATACATAGTGCCTGAAACTGCATTTAAATCACAGTGATTTTACATACAGGGTCCAAGTAGACAGATCAGTTGTGAGATCACTGAAGAAAAATGAAGGTGAATTATGAAAGGAGAGATGAAATATACGAAAAAATGATGAATAAAACAGAATTCCTCTTCACAACATGACACTATATCTATATTTATGCACGAGGGCAAACTAAAATTGTTTGCGGAATGCAAGAGGAATTTTTTGTCGTCTATAAGAGTTATGTATCTTGAATACAAATCGGGTTGTTTTGAAAAAATATGAACGCTTAAATTTTCATAGCCAGTTATTACAAATTGTCTACAATGTCTAGTTTAATCAGCCTTATCAACAGTTTTTGACAAGCGTTTGAGAATTTTATGACTCGTGAATTAAAAATTTACAAAAAAGTAGTCGGGGTCTAAATCACCAAATTAGAATAAACATTAGATAAAATCTTTAAACCGATAATGGATGAAAATGCTTTCCAAATCTTTCCACTAAAGTCGATAAATATTTAGCAAACAAAAATTGTTTGGGGAATGTCAAGGAGGTTGGAATTAAGTTTTTTTCTGAAGACTTTGGGTCATCTCATCTTTCAGTTGAATCAACAGTGACATGATTTATCTCATTCTCCATATGTGAACTGAAGGGTTCAAACTGCATTTTTACACCAGTAATTGTCTATCCTATTAACCGTCTAGTATGTCTCAAATCAAGTGTTTAAAATTGAATACCAAATCTACTTTTTTGATGAAACCAATATAACGCTTATAATTTCAGGCCAGTTATTAGAAATTGTATACAATTAGCTAGTTTAATCAGCTTCATTGAACGGGATAACAAGCAATTGAGAATAATATATCGTTTAAGAATTTACAAAAAAGTAGTCGGGGTCTAAATCACTAAATTAAAAAGTGATTATTTAGTTAGAAGTCATATTTCTACTTCGAAATTGGTTTAACATGAATCTTCAAATTTAATAATAATTAAGTCAATCAAAAGAACATTCTTCGGCATTTATTTTTTTGAATACTATCCTTTTCAAATTTGTACGCATATTCCAGATATCCATCCCATAAGTCAATTTTTATGAACTCGTTCAGCATTTGACTGGTAACTGAAAAATAACTGTCATGTTTGTACTAAGGTCTGAATCGGCAGGATTGCATATACTTCGAATTTACATATCCTTACAGGAAAAAAATCACAAGAACTTCAAATTTTATGTAGAATGTGTCATATTTTGATCAATAAATCCAGTGATTGATGCGATTTTCGATGAATTTTCCAGCATATTTTTGATAACTGGCCAAAATGAACGCGTGATTTTTTCAAACATCAAAAGTCGGGCTGATGACGAAGCATTGGATTGTCTGCATAGACTTTTTAAATGAAATTTACATATTCCAGGCTAAAGTTACCAAACCGTTAATTTGCTGATATGAAACAATCTTAAATCAATCTTCAGGTTTCCCAAAACGTTTGAAAAATTTGCAAGTTTCATATTTTTTACATTCTATTAAGCCAGGAAAATGTCAAAACACGAAAACTAAAAATTTTGAGCTAGAATGTTTACGCCGGATCTTTTGAACAATTTTCGTTTGAAGAAGGGAAGGATGAAATGGTTGAAAATGAGCGCATATAAATTGAATGAAAGACAAATGGAAAATCGACAAAAACTTGCAAAAGATCGAAAGAAAACAGTTTTAGAATAATGATTTTGATGGAATAATAATTTTAAGAACGTGGAAGATCACCAAAAGGTTTGAAAGCATGGCGTAATCGGAACTGTAAAAGCAATCGATTGCAAAGAAAAAAATAGTTTTGATTCAGAAGAAAATGGAACTTGAGCAGCTGTTAAACAATTTAATACCGTTTGCCACAACAAGAAATGATCAATTTGAACCGATTGATCGAGAAGACTAAATGGGCCAAAATGTTTACGGCAAATAAATTTGATATAAAAAATGAAGAGAAATGAGAAGTCGAAAAAGCTTGAAAAGCTGCTTGATCTCAAAGTATTCGAAAGAAAATCATTCCGATTAGCGTTTGCCATCGATAAAAACAATTTTTAGCATTTCAGATTCCTATCCAAAGGGAAAATTATGAGTTCCTGATGGCTTTGGTTCAAAAACGAACATTAGATTGTCAAAACATAGTGAAATTGGAAAAGCAAGATCAATACATTGAATGTTTACCTGGAACAGGGTAATTAAGTTTATTTCGATGTTCTAAAAAGAAGGGTGAGACCGTTAAATTTATAATATATAAAGATCAATGTTGAGCTGATCAATTTAACCTGTGTTTGTTGGTCCGAGGGTTTAGTATACGACGATGCTTCTAAAATGGGTCCGTTCAGTTTTACACGACAACAAATGATCCTTGAAATCTTTGCGAAAAAATCGGTTCAAAAGCTTACATTTGTCGGAAAGTACAATATCGGTATAACATAAAAGCTGCCCCACCCATCGTATTCAAGAAGTTCTTGGTTCTACGCAAAGTCGACAATTTGGTGTCTGATTAGTTTCTTAAGGCAAAAGACGAAAAAACTTACTATTGGTATGGTATTCACCAGTTGTCAGAAATGTGGTCAACATTGTAGAAAGCAATGGGTCAATACTTTGAATATTTCTTTTTTATATTCTCATTCAAAATTAGTATTTCATTTTAAGAAAAAAACGCTCATTTCATACCGGTACACCTTAGATATGAATTCCTGAGTATATACATACAATAATTACTGTATGTTATCCCTAAAACTTAACAACTTATTAATAATGTGAGAAATTGCTACAAATATGTTTGTGTATCTATGTACATATACATATATGACAAGCCAATAGATCATAACAGCTGTTTTAAGAACTTTCTCTGTAGCTAAATTCATTATCTTCTACACCCAAGTGTTTAGTGAATAATAGAGGGTTTCAATATCAGAAGTCTAAATGTGTGCCGCAATGAGTTCACGAAAAATGTACCAATAAACCACCTTCACATGAAAATCCATTAAACACTCAGCAGTTTCTTGCAACACACACATACATACCCACTTCCATACATATACCCATATCTCATCCATATTATGATCGAACGAATTTTATGCTACTTCAGTTCAATACTCGCACCGATCAATTTGATAAATTACATGTAGAAATGCCAATTTAACAATACTTGCAACATTTCTTTAGAGCGCCGCTAATAATGGCTGGCGGAAAAGGGTGCGCCACCACTCGTCGGCGGTCAAAACCGAAAACTGTTGTCTCGTCTTTAAATACCGTCAATGAGTGTGAAATTGAAAATGGTAACAGGAAAATGTACGTCACACACACATACAGATACACATGCATAAACAGTAGGCATATTGCCCATCTAGCTTTTGGTAATGTCCTGCTGACGAGCGAAAGGTGTTGTAATGGGCTCACACAGCAGTTACGCATCATTAGACGCCACCAAGATATGAAATGGGCTCGGTTTGGGCTACCTGAGGCTAATACTGCCACATTGCTTGCATTCATGGTATTGCACTCGCCAGCAGACACATTTCGAGCCTTTGGGAACCTTTCAACTGCAGAATATGACAGATGTCGTTTTCTTCACCAATGACCTCAAGACTTGTGAATGAGCATTACTCGTGTGTGTATGCAGCCACTTTAATCGAAATTAATATCCAAACATGTACGAAGTCTAATATCCTTTAATTTAAAGTAACTTCTTGTTCCTCTTTCAACCCTCGAGTAGAAATTAGTTGGCCGACGTGTCTTTAATTGCTAAAATTTATGAAGCGTAAAAGAAAGAGGTGAATTACTTACGAAAATATGGAGGTACTAACTACAGTTGTCTTGCAGGATGTTAAAGTAATTAGACTGTTAATTTGACTATTCACTCCTAAGATCTTTAGAACTAACTGTAATGTACACTTGGAAGTAGTTAAGTGTATATATATATTTAAGCATTATCTAACAGGTGATAATTTTGACATCATATTGTAAAAATTTTCATTTTATAGTCTATTAGTAGTTAGCAGTGGTAATTTTTAATTATTTCCTTAAAAATTATTTGTTAAATGGCATGTGGGTCCTTTTTCGCATAAAAACTCTTGACAGCAAGTGCTTTCGAAATATTTACCTAAACTTTGGAGGTTATCTTTTAGAGATGAGGCCTCATATGTTAGTAACTTGAAATAACTGGTATTACAACCAGATCTGCTCAATATGTTTTGGACTTGTTTTTTTACCAGTATAGATTAACTATAACATTGCAGGAAAAGCCATACTTTTTATTGATGTTTAGTTCTGTTTTAATTTAAACGAATATTGGTCTTTACATAAGCTACTCAGTCAAATGTCAGTGTTTTCGCGATATGCATTATATAGTATAACTCTCATATAATATGTAGACAGGCATTGAACCTTGGTGTCTTCTATAATTTTCATAATCTCATCTTTTTAATGCCTAGGTGCACACAGACACATAGACCATCTTTGACGCTCTTTTTGTTACTTATTAAGAAAATGCCGAGTTTCGTCTTTCAGCAAATCTTACAAATTGAAACATGTTTGGTAAAATTTTGAGTTGCGAAACTATTAGTTCAGTCTCATACTTGACAATGCGCACTTGTACAATCGCAGCACTTGAAGTTATGCCGTTCTATCGAGAGATCAAACTGAGATCAAATCGCTATTAATGGAGGAGTGTATAGCGGAACCGGCTATCTGTTCATAACAGGGTACACCTACATAATAAGACATTGCGGTGATGTCCCGCACTATAAAGGAGTTGCTCCAAACGGAAGATAGAATGGGGGTTAAAAAGGAACTGGCAGCAGGCAACAGGAATGCGGTTGGGTTGGGAGGTTACTGCCTAACAAGTTTTAAAGATATGCTCAACATCCCCTGAGACAAATTCCGTCACCATCTAGAACGCGAAAGCTACAGCAGGCTCAAGAAACCCTTGTCCAACATGACCATGGCCTCTAGTGCAAGCTTCAGAACACCTGATTCAAAATTGCCCTTTAATTTGTAGAAGCAGACTCAAGACCCTTGGATCCATCTACGTGGACAGGGATCACATCACCAGTGCAAAACCTCAATTAATTAATTAAATTAATTTTAATTTTCTATCTATCTATCATTTCTTGCCTGGCAGAAGTGTAAAAACCTTCCACTTTTTTCCAAATTTTATCATTCTAAGTTCATACAGCTAAATTCATATATGTATAATGGTCTTATTCTTACTGTTCGGAATGAGCTATCCCTAGTATATTGAAATATTATGGAGACAGCAATCAGTAATATTAAGTATTAAATAGATCTTCGTTTGAAAATTTAGTTCAAACCTAATTTTTTTACATCCCTCTAATATTGATTGTTGACATTTAAAATTCATTCTGACTTTTCCCTTGATCCATCGTTAATTTTTTTTACCAAAATCAAAATTTTTTTTTAATAATTTGGTATTACTTACTGGAAATGGCGTTATTAAATTTTTCTAACATTCCAGATTAATATAAATGGTGATCCATTTTGAGGTTCCGCGGTTAATTCTCAGATAGTCCATCCGTTGAGTCCAATTTTCGATGACTCGATCGAGCATTTCGACTGGTAAGGCTAATGACACCCGTGATGTTTTGCTCCAAGGCTTAAATCGAAGCGGGAATTTTTTTGACTTTACATACATATCAATTTCAGACATTAAATAGTCGGTTATCATGGCGCGATAATGGTTGCCATTGATGTTTACGTTCTTACTGGTATCCTTTTTTCTGGATGAATGGGCTGCTCTTGAATCTCTTCAGGTTGCTCTTCATCCCAAGGCAGAAATTTTGTTTGTTTGCTGGCCAATGAGCCAGAAATGGGCCTCATCGCTGAACAAATTTGGCTCGAAACTGTCGGATATTCTTGGAACTTTTCAAGAGTCTATAAAGCGAAGCGATGTCACTTGGGAAGATCGATCGCCTTCATACGTCTGTCCGAGTTGCTACGAACGGTGCCGAATCGACTCTCCATGGTCCTCGTGTGCACTCTCAGCTATGGCTGCTATGTTTTATTCACTATGTGCGGGACGTGGTCTATTCGGTCGAATAATATCCAATAATGAATGTTGGGTCTCAATAAGGGTGATGATTTTACGAATAAGATGCTCAGTAGACCGATAATATTGACTGTAATTTGAGCGGATGGCGCAAAAAATATTTTTTTCAGAACGTGATTTTTCATAATAAAGTTGAACGATTTGTAAACGTTGGTCTTTCCATGATCAAATGCCAAACAATACTAAACTCTGAACACCCACTCACCGGTGATCTATAAAAAACAGCTACTGATAAGGTAACTTTACTTGGATCACTGTTTATGTCTAATTCCAAACTGTAACCAGGAACTGGGTATTCTTTGTTGTAAGGGCATAACAGCACGAACTTCCTGCATTTACTCCCTACATTTTTAAGCTTATGGGCTCATTTATCGCCGATTCTGAAACTAGCATATTCCTATGACAATTCTTTAAAATTCACAGATTCTTGATATTATAATATTATCATTTAGAACACCGCTGCTTTCAGCTCGAAATTTTACATATCATACATATAGTTTATTTATTTACGTTTACATGTATGTGCATATATATGTAAATCTCACATATTATATACATAGATACATACATATACATACTGATGTGCATACAAACATATAAATAAATTTACATCTGACCTTTCATGTTCACCACCTTCATTGTACAAGTCTCAGCCAGTTTAAGCCTGTTCCATTTTAACACCCCTTTTTACATATCCAATTTCTTTCTAGTCTTATGATCTATTACACTAACTAAACACCTTTTCTTTAATTTATTGCCTCCACCAATTTTTTTTTGAGTGGACACAACGTCCAAAAATTTCTTTGTCGCAATGATTTACAATGGTTTTATGTAAATTTTTCCAAAATTGTGTTATTGGAGAGCGAAGGCTGGAATTACAAGCATTACAAAACAATATAACACAAACTACCCCTCTAATTTTTGATTTTAAAAGGGCACGTGTACTTAAAAAATTTCGAAAGTCGCCGATTGTTGACCATTTGGTGCGTGTGAGCAAGCGATTGTACAACAATGTTGTTGTATGTGTAGAACCAGGGAGGCACATAAATCACTGTTTTGGATTGTTTACATTTACAGGCGATTCGATGATGGATCACTGCCCTTTTTACCCATCAGTACGTGCATTCCTATTGTATTTTCATTGACAGTGGAATTTAAAGCAACGCAGCCGCTGTTCTTTTATAAACTGCGAACTACTAACTATGATGCAACCAATATTTTTTTTTTTTTTTTGAAATGACACTTTATAATGCAATAATTTCACATTTTAAAAGTGTCAAAATACGTTAGACGGCACCATGCTGCATGTTGCACGAGCACTAGTTTTTGCAACGGGCGCAACGGTGGTTGGGAATTGTGTGCGTTGAAGTGGAAAAGCGCCGATTGAAGTGGCATTGTCTCGGCATTGCCAAAAATGTGGCATAGGCGCACGCCAAACAGCTAAGTGGCTACCGTTATTATTGTCTATGCCACAGCTACTAACCGCGTTGCATTATTATATTTATCACATATAAGTATAAGTATATATGTATGTGTATGTGTGTATTGATGCATTCAGGTACACTTACAACATCAATTGTAACAATGCTCTAACATGCCACAAAAAAATTATTACAACAAAAAATTTCTACAAAATTATTACGCCTCATCAATTTTGCAACAATGCCACAATATGTTTGTAAGTTTGTACTATGTATGTACATATGTATGGGTGATATTGAATATTGCCTGTTCGAACAAAAGCTGCACACTCAGCACTGGCGGTTGACAATCCTAACCGTTGCTTTGTTGTGGTAAATTCAGCAGACCCGACCAGTCACCGCAGCATCGAATGTCGATCTGAACTGATTGATAATTGTTGCTGACAAAAACTGCGCCGCATCTGCCAATTTATTGTTGCAAAATTATTTAATAACAAGCAACATGATTTCATTCCAAAACATCAGGCTTCGGTTATTTTTGAAATATACGAAAAAGCACGAAGCACGGTTTGAAGTCTCCCACAGCAACGATTTCATTAACTACAGAAATATTCCTCTACATATACATACATACATCCCTCCATACACATATTTTGCAATGCTTTCACCAGCTGCCACTATTTTTTACTTCCATTGATATTTCAAAAACTCTTTATTCTCATTTAAATCGTCTGGACACACCCACTTCCTTACTTCCTTCATATTTCAAATGTCCTTTCTGCCAGTTATTTGTTTATATCTTCAATCGTAGCTTGCCATAATCGCACAAACGAAAACGAAAAGGTAATTTCAAAAGAAACAATTGCCACTTTTTCAAAATATATATGATTTGCATTTTCTTGATTCTCCTTAAAATGTCATTTGTTATTTGATTCCTGTAATTTGTTGCACTTATCACCCCGGGACACGCATTGTGTCACGACTTGCGGCTCTTTCTTCAACATATATAGTACTTAACAACAAATGTGAGTGGTAATTGCTACGGTAATTGTAAGTGTGGCAATCTCTTTAAGTAATCTGCGTTCATCCCTCCGAAGTAAAGATTTCGAACAATAAGATGAAGGGGTCAAAAAGGGTGTACGACAAATAAATACCATTTTGTAGCATAGTAGCCAAGAAAAGAAATTGTATTTAACTGCTACCTATGTAGGTGCGATCATACATAAATACCATATATGTATGTATGTACGTTTCCTTTTGCCTTCTTCTTCTACTTCTTTGGCAGTACAACCGAGATCGGCTCAGACCGAGAACACGAAAAAACGTCAGTTTACTCTATCCTTTGCGAGTTCACGCCAATTGTACATCTTAAGTACAGATAGGTCGCACTTAGTCCTTTCATTGGATGCTTGGACACACTTGCTTCCGTTGTTCACCCATAGGTCTCGAGTCTAAGGAGCTTTTTGCTCGAGCATCTTCTTTCATGTGAAGGACATGGCCTAACCAGCACATTCATTTAATTTTTATGTACTTAACTATATCCATGTCGCCATATAGCTCATATAATATAGATCAATCTTCTTCGATATTCATCGCTCACGCGGACGGCTCCAAATATCTTGCGAAGAACACTTCTCTCGAATACTACAATTGAATACTTTCTCATCTCCGGTCGCATCGTCCATGTTTCTGCGCCGTATAATAGGACGGGAATAATGAGAGACTTGTAGAGCGTCATTTTTGTTTGTCGAGAGAGGCATCTGCTTCTTAATTGTCTAACAATCTCAAAGTATCGCCTGTTGACAAGAGTAACTCTGCTCTTATTGGTGGAATTTATGCTGGTTCCAAGATATATAAAGTCCTTAACATTTTCAAATTTATAGCTGCCAACAATGACATAGGTCCCAAGACACTAGAAAACTTTGTATGTGGCTTCCAGGTACTTTGTTTTGCCTTCGCTCAGCACAAAACCAACATCTTTCGCTTCTTTTTCTAGGCTTGAAAAGGCTGCGCTGACAGCTCTGTTGTTAAGGCCCATGATGTCAATATCATCTGCGTACCCCAGTAGCAAAATTACTTTATCGTAAACAGTGCCCAGAGAACGTTATTATAAACGTTCTCTGCAGTGCCTCTGCGGTTCAGATTAGGGGCACGTATTACTTTTTCCAGCATTGCATTGTAAAAGCCGCTCGGATGAACGGATCGGAGAGGTCCTCCCGATTTTAACGATCAGGTTGTGCTCAATGTAATTCTGCAAAGCCGTATGAATTTTGTATCACTAATTTAGATATGGCGTTGAATAGGCAGCTTTGGTCATTTCTTACATACATAAGTGTTTAGATTTAATTTCAGCATAATCAATATTATGAACTTATTTAGTATTTTCTATTCAAAAAACTTGGAATTCCAACCATAGGTTTGTCTAGTATTCCACAACCATGGAGATATGCAGGCTCCACTCTCCTAAAAAAGTCTAAAAAAATATTGACAGCGCACAGCTCTGTGCAGTTGCATCTATATATACATACGTACATCTGTGTATGCACTCATGTTCAAAACTAACCCTTAAATAACAGCTCATAAGCACAAAAATTTAGGCATAAAATACTATTTTTGAGGAACAGCTATGCAGCAATATATGTACATACATATGTATGTATGTAGCAACAAATTATAATTTATGAATTGATTTTAGGTGTGACAATTGGTGTTGATTATTGAAAGAGGTCGCAAATATTTGCGAATTCGTTTAGAAAACCAGATAAAGCTACAATTTAACGCCTTCACGCTTATTTACCTTTAACATTTTTATTGCCATTTACTTATGTACATACATGTATGTAACCCTTTACCCAAAACTGCAATATTTTTGCTGACATTTTATTGCTTGCATTGTCATTTTTATAGTTTATGATTGCAAATTATGCACGAGTAGTCCATGCTGATAATTTCAGGTCACGCTATTTTATATATACACATATGTATGTATGTATTTTTCCTTTTTTTGATATGTATGTACTTCTCAAACACTGTCACTGCTAATATTGGAATTATTCTGAATTCTGTTTATAAATATTGTATATCATATGTACAAGTATGCACATAGATTTAAATGATACATTTACTCATATAAGAGTCTCCTAAGAGTCCTCAAGATTAAGTAGTTTTTAAAATCGGTTGATTTTTACATGGGTTTCCTCGGGTAAAAAACAGTCTAGAAATTAAATATTTTATTAGAATTTTTTATTGTTACAAACATACACCATTAACAAAGAAATTTCTGAAATTTTTGAAAAAAAATATTTTAAACTCGGCCATTGCGACGCCATTTCCGGTGATCTCTCCGAAAAAAGTTCAGCCTACATAGGGCAGGATAATTCCTTACACGATCATATAAAGTGAAAAAATACGTGTTTTAGTAAAACCTGAACTTAGAACTTGGACAAAGGAAAAAAATTGGATTGGCAGACATTTTTACTAAAAAAATTAGAATTTCAGTGAATATTTTGCGACATTTTTTTCCCAATAGTTGTAGTTGAAGAAAACAATCCTTGGTCCAAGTCTTTAAGAATTGTATCCAAAAACCTGTGTAAAGTCTTATGAAGATCGGTTGAGTAGTTCTCGAGAAATCTTGCCAACCCTCTTCAAAAACACAGTTTCGAGAAAAACGCATCTAAAGACGGCGCACTTAGCCTAATTAGCCTGGAGCGCACTAGTTCTCTAGGCTGTATCTCCGAAACTGTTGCTTGGATCAACTTGAAAATTTAGGACATTATTTTAGAGGTGTTGTAGAATTTAATAAGGCAATAAAAAAACTTGATTTTTTGAAACCTTTAAACCCATATAACCCCTTAAGTTGTGTTTCATTGATTAGTAGGGTAAAACAAATATATTTGAATTCTTGCAATCATATCTTTTTGAATTAACGTTAAAACTTTGCAAAGTTTATGAAGAATCATAAATTGTATGAATATTCTCAATTAGACAACATCATAAGTGATAGTGTTCTGAAAAAATCGATATATCCCCAAAGTGCAGTGTTTTACCTGTTATAAAAAAACCGCAACATCGGCTTACCATTTATTTGTTTGCCTCCTACGCTATCTGACAGGTTTCAACTTAAAAGTCATTGAGCGGACCCTAAGACGGAGCCAAAATACTTGATAAACAAAGATGAAAACCCTGGAACCTATAATGAGAAACAATTTCTGCTTCCGAGTAAGAAATGATGTCTTTAAAACCCCAATTCTTCTGTATAAATGTGAACAGCATATATAGTATTGTACCTTTTACTCCAACGTCGCTGGTTGGGATGGAACAAATATTTGCGAATCCGTTTGAAAAAAACCTGGTAAAACTGGAATTTAACGCCTTCACGCTTATTTGGCTTCCAGCAAACTGCTAACCTCAACTTTGCACACCAATGGAATACTATATAGGATTCAAAGAGTTTCCATGTCCGACGGCAGTTTTTAAGTTAAACCTCTTATTCAATGGGAAACACCAATACAACGCGATATGACTTAATAGCCTTCAAAAATCCGAAAATCAAAATAGAAATCTTCCACTAAAATTAGACTGCACTAAATCCCTGTTTGTAGAGATCTACAGGTTAAGTGGCTCTTTACTAATATGAAAGTAGTTTAACAATCCCAAATACAGCACCGCTATTTTTCAAAACAGGTTTTAAACTAGAAACAGCTGTTGGAATTAAAGCATTCTGAGTGCCAAACTTAAAGAAAAGTGTATAATTTTGATGTTACATGTCCTCATTGGGTTTAAGGATTTAATAGTAAATCTTTATTTTTTTCAATTATCCCCGCTGTTTATGAAAACAGATTAGTTTTTTTCTACTTTAAGCTTCACAACTTAACATCCTCATATATGCATTAGTTTGTTGTCAAAATTTTTGGCATTTACAGTCTTTTAATATTATTTATTCCCTCAAATAAACTACAGTTACTCCCTACTTATATCTCTCTTAATGTTATTTAAGGGTTGTTCCCAAATGTTTTGCGGTTTTCAGGATTACACAACAAAGCTCGACATTGTTTTGCATAATCACAATAGGGAATGGTATTTTTTTAAGATTTGGGGGTTATTCTAGCCCAAAATGGAATAATGTTGCATTCTAAGAAATATACTTATATACCGAAAAAAATATTCTGGGACAACGAGTACTGATTCGTGGCATTTGAAAATTATAATAAAAAATATGAGCATCACTTTTTTAATGTAGATTTTTTGAATCATGGAAGCGGCTGTCAAAAAAGTTAGGCAGATTTATTGATATTTTATGCGTTTACGCCCAATTTTTATTTACAATATGGACATGTACATACATATGTATAGGTTCATGTATATGTTTATGTGGATGTACATTTGTGTGAACATACATATGCAATGTACAGATGTATGTTTATAGCAAATGAGCACCACGAGCATTAATTAGCCATTGCAGTACACACATATTTGATAATGAGAAGCGTGCACCTCATTTGGATTCAAACAAGCTTTGAATTCTCCATAGCATTCATACATATGTATGTACGTTTCACAGATCTATTTGAAAGTTACAGCTGCTCTCTGAAGTGAAGCATCAAACTTTTCAGGAAATTTACAAAAAATCTGAACGATTTTATAACGATAGTATAAAGGAGGTATAAGTATTTGGTGTAAAGTCAGCCGGATGTTCGAAAATCCTGCTATTAGTTATATGGGAAATAGGTCAAGTTTTCTCCCAATTTTACCTATTTTAGGCACAAAGATACACTGCTATAAGTAAAACATGCTCCACAAATTTAATTGAGATAGGTTCTGTGTTGGTCGATATATGTGGTATAAAATCAACTGGAAGTTCGCAAATCTTTATGTTACGTATATGGGGCCTCAGTATTGACTCAACTTATTTTAGATACACAGTGTAACTATTGTTAGGAAAAGATTATCTCTGAAGTTCAATTGTATATCCTATACATTGACCGATGTTTTCGGTGAAAAGCTAACTATAGATAATGGGGTCCACATATTCGGTACCTATGGGCTTGAACAGTTTTGGTTGGATTTGGGCAATTCTTGGTCATAAGGTGACAGAATTATTACTAAAAAATTGTATGCCGTTATAATAATTGCTTCGTGATTTGTGTATTCGAAATTTAATGAATCAAATAAAATTTAAAATTGTGGTATATGGGCGGTTAAAATCCGATTTAACCCATTTCCGCACTGTGATAGCATTGACAGACGGCAGCGTTAAACCAGATTAATTGCATTTTTCGGGATTAATTCAGGAGTTACCACAGCTAACTCCGTTGCTGAATCCAAAAATAACTCTCAAAATTTTAGGGAGTTTGTGAGATTTTCGTTGGCAACATTGTTAAAAATGGCCAATTTTCATCTATTGTGAATGAAATACAAGCAACCCTGACAGCTGTTTATCAAATTCTCAATATACATAATATCAATAAAACTTCTATGTTATGATGCAGTTTTAAAAATAATGTGTTTATATGTTTTTGTAATAAAAAATGGTTTGGTAAAAATTGGTCGGCTAACAACCGTAATGTTTATCTTCTATCAATTTTCATTGAAAATATGATAAAAAGGACAATGAGCTGTTTATGAGAGTTTCAAACTCGCATAGCTACCGTCTGTCACCTACAAATTTGGATCTGATTAAGTGCGCAGTTAATCCGGATTAACGCTGCCGTCTGTCAAGGCTATAACATAGGAATATAAGAAGATATATTATATTTAGTAGAAATCGAGTCGGGTCCCGAGATCCGATTTGTGCAAATGTCACATCAAAATAATTAGTGTTTACTGTACGCTTGTCTTTCAGAAACACATAAAGTGCATTCGCCCATTTTTAAGTTAAGTGAAATCATTGAACAAAGAAGTTCCATTCAATTTTGTGTGCGTAATCAAATTTCTGGTGCCGAAACATTCAGAATATCGGAATGGGCCTTCGGTGATAATTGTTTGTCGCGAGAAAGTGTTTTTGATTGACATAAAATATTCAGATAGGGTCGAGAACGCGTTGACGACGAACTGATGCTCAATACGTCAATAAAATAAAGGAATTACTGCTTGAGAACCGACGATTAACCATCAGAGATCTTACTGGTATCGTTGGAATATCGGAAGGATCAATAAAATCATTTTGAAAGATCATCTAGGCCTAAGGCAAGTGAAAACACAGTTGGTTCCAAAATCACACAATTTTTTCAAAAAACAGTGTCGCGTTAATGTCTGTAAAACAATGCTTTCCGACTGCCAGAATGTCATGAAACGTATTTTAACGGGCGAAGAATCTTGCATCTATGCTTACGACCCGGAATCAGATGATCATCGGCCGAATATCGTGGCAAAGGTGAGTCGAAGCTGAAAAAAACACGACAAAGCAAGTCAAAAATTAATGTTATGCTGACAGTTTTCTTCGATTATGGAGATGTGGTGCACTCCAAACTCTTTCCGACCGACCAAACTGTCATTAAGATGTATTATTTGAGTGTTATGTGTCATTTGCGCGAAGCTGTTCATAAAAAGCAGCCCGAAATATAGGCCGACAAATTTTGGTTTTTGCACCACAATAATTCAACGACGCGTACCACACACACTACATTGATTCTATCGTGCCGCAATCACAGTATTCGCCTGATTTAGCTCCGTATGACTTCTGGCTATTCAGCAAACGACTGCTCTAGGAATAAATTTACACCTGAGATTATTAATACAACTAGTAATATTATTATCAATTAGGTTAGGTTAGATTAATCTGGTGGTCCAATAAACCACGCATAATGGGCAAGGGATGTTCGATTGTTTACCTTGTGCCCTGCTCTAGGCATTTCCTGCAGTCTTCTCCATCTGACAGCCCCATTCTGCGGGCGTGTGTCGCCGCCAGCGTGTGACCAATCAGTATTCCAATTATGTTTCTACAGTCTCTTCTACCGAGTGCCAATAAGAATTTTGTGTACTTCTTATCTACCGTTCTGCACATGACTTTTTTAGTTTTTTCACCCAGGTTGCTCGTTCCATGGGGTTTTGATTTTCTTTACCATGCTTTTGTCTAGATCGTCTTATAGACAATACATGGGTTACCCAACTTTGATCACGTTTTCGAATCTTGGCAATTTCGTCAAAATTTTCTTTACCATGGATACCTTTGTGGCCCGTTACCCAGTAGAAGTAAAGATGCTTACTTCTGGCAACACTTTCCAACGCTGGCCTGCTTCCAAAGACACTTCTGGACAGTATGCGGAATAGAATAAGAATAGAATTGGAATATAGCTGTGTAGCAACAGTGCGTGAGAGAGGGAGAGAACCCTAGGCTGTGCCGAGCATCTGCCTTCACTCTCAATACACATAAAACATTGCTGGCTTTCTTCACTCTTTCTTTCACGTTGTGCTTCCATAACAGTTTGCTGTCCAAGACTACCCCTAGGTACTTGGTGCAGTCCTTGAGAGAGAGTTGTGTCCCACTTATAAAAGGGAACCCTCATAGAGGATATTAGAGAAATCAGTTTAGTTCTGATCAAAATCTGACAATTAACATCTCAGCAAATCAAACGAATGGCGAAAAATAGTCGGTTAACATTATTTCCCTAATGACTTTCATCACTAAACTTATCGATAAATGAAACCGATTTTAATAAAAAAAATGCTGTTTACACTCAAAACAATTACCGGCACTCATTTCATCTGCGAACGCACATTTCCGCCGCAACTACAAAATATATCACTCCCGGAACTGCGGCGGAACGAATAGTTGACATTTGCACTCTCCGCTGCTGATGCGAGGATGCCTCAGCTGCTGCCGTTAGCGAATAGCGACTTTCTTTTAGTGCACGAATTGTTGCAGTGTTTTCGTTACACGCCTCGTGACACGCTTCACCAACGAAATGTCACCAAAATTTTAGAGTGTGCATAATGGATTTGATGGATTACACTAGCGCTAGCGCAACGAATATGGCATGCGAGCCGAAACTTGTCTACATGTCCTTACGTAATGCGTATGCATATGACAAATGCGCACGCATATAAACATCCTGCCATTCATACAGACCGGTATGTATGTATGGTGTGTAGGGACAAGAGCGTCACCCCTTTCACTGCGTGCTGTGATAAATTGTGCGCAACGGCCAAGTATCAGTCGCCCCATACCCACATATATACAGACGTACTTGCACTCTGCGCATGCGTAGCGGCATTCAGGCGGCCCGTAACTGATGCAACGACGCTTGAATGTGTCAACTCGCTGGCACAACAACACATTTTTTAAACGCAACGCTTGCCACGCCATGCCACGTAATAGCAAGCTCAAGGAAGCAATGTACTGCGCAAACGCCACACATTTGTTAGCGCGTTGAATGGCGAGCATGTAAGCGTGTCAATGTGTCAACGAAGTGATGCCGGTGGATGAATGTCTTTTGGTATTTCGCACTATTTTTATGCTTTATTAATTGTATTTTTGTTTTTCGCTGTTATTTTCTTACGCTTAACTGGTGGCCTGCCACGCCTACCAATGCGTTGGAAAGCGCTTAAAGTGTGTGTAAGTACTAAGCAGAGAAAATGGTAAAAATGCGGCATTTGAATATCTTTCTGTGTGTCATGTAAACAAATCTGAGACAGATGTTTTGCTGTTTTCCAACCAACAATTATTTTTCGATTAAGCGACGAGCTCCGAAAGGTGCAATAAGTTTTGATTAACTGACCACTGCTTAGCGGAACCCTCTAATTTACGTTTAGCATGATGTTCTTCCCTCTGTTTTGCTTAATGTTTCAACTGCCTAACTCATTTTAACCAAGATCTAAACAACATTGTACAATTTTCACCCCTTCGAAAGGTGGCTCCGATTCACAAAATCAACAGAAAAGGGTTCTTCGACTCTTCATCTTTGAAAGAAGAAAACATCAAACCTATACAGCTAATACCAGCAGGAGCGCAACTTAATCTTAAACTTCCAAGTCAGAAGCGTCATTTCGTTTTTTCTAGCCATCCCCAACAATTCGCGGCCTCAGCACCATTACCCAATGTAGAGACTTCCTAATTGATTTAATGATAAATTAGTAGTTAATGATAGTGATTCAGATGTTTTCATCGCCCATGCCTCTGCACAATATAGCAGGACGGAGATGATGAGCGACTTGTACAATTTGGTCTTTGTCCGTCGAGAGAGGACTTTACTTCTCAATTGCCTACTCAGTCTGAAGTAGCACCTGTTGGCAAGAGTTATGCTGAATTTCAAGGCTGGCGTTGTTGTTGGTGTTAATGCTGGTTCCAAGATAGACAAAACTATCTACGAAGTTATGACTGTCAACAGTGACGGGAGCCAAGTCGCCCTTCGTTCACTACCAGACCTATTTGTTTCGTTTCTTTGTCCAATGCTTACTTTGAGAGAACTCCCATTCCACTCAAATTGAATAGATCCGATTGTAGCCTGAAACCAAACCTCGGAGAGCAGCGAATCACACAACCAACTAACATACATAAATCAAATAAACTGTCAATCAAGCTATTTATTTAGATACTTAGAAGAAGACTGTTATACTGTTTCGGCAGTTGCCTTTATTCTTAGCGGGTCACGCCAGTTGTATATTCCAAGTACAAACCGGTCGCTATGAACTTGGCTCTGGTTTGAAGCAACATCTTCCGTGCGAACAACGTGGCACAACCAACGCATTCGTAGGACTTTTATGCGCTTAACTATATCCATAACGCTGCAGAGCTCATGCAGTTCCAAGTTCCATATTATTCGATAATCGTCACTCATGTGGCTCCAAAGGCCTTACGGAGAATAGTTCTCTCAATTGCTCCAACTGCTTTCCCATCACGCTTCATCATCGTCCATGTTTCTGCACCGTATAATAGGACGGAGATAATGAGAGGCTTATAGAGCGTAATTTTGTTTGTCTACTGATCCCAAAGCACCACCTGTTGCCAAGAGTTAATAGCAAATTAATAGCTGCCAACAGTGACGTAGTTTCTGTGTGTAGTCTCCAGGTACTCTACCGAGTTCACAACAAAACCAAACTCTTTCCTTCTTTTTGTAGTCTTGAAAGGCCGCGCTGGCGACTGTGCTGTCAAGCTTTACGATGACAATGTTATCTGTGTACCACAGTAGCACTGTACCTTTAGAGTAGACAAATTTAAGTGAGTTACATCGTGGATTATCAATCACAGGACAGGTTCTTCTGAATAGACTAAAATACCGCCAAATTTGTTGAGTTTTAAAAACACCTTACTTCTCTCATTACCTTAGTGATCGAAACTACATTTAAAGTATCTAATCCTAGTCCTATTGTCCCCTCGGTACAGATTCGCAGCACGTATCACTTTTTATATTGAAGTAGGCGCACGAGAAGGAATCATTCTGTCTAAAACCTCGTCTGGTATTGAACGGATGGACAAAATCGGCCCACTGTCACGCCCACAAAATGGCGGAAAACGAAAACCTATAAAGTGTCATAACTAAGCCATAAATAAAGATATTAAAGTGAAATTTGGCACAAAGGATCGCATTAGCGAGGGGCATATTTGGACGTATTTTTTTGTAAAAGTGGGCGTGGCCCCGCCCTCTACTAAGTTTTTTGTACATATCTCGGAAACTACTATAGCTATGTCAACCAAACTCTACAGAGTTGTTTTCTTCAGGCATTTCCATATACAGTTCAAAAATGGAAGAAATCGGATAATAACCACGCCCACCTCCATACAAAGGTAAAGGTAAAGGTCGCTAAAAGTGCGTTAACCGACTAACAAAAAACGTCAGAAACACTAAATTTTACGGAAGAAATTGCAGAAGGAAGCTGCATCCAAGCTTTTTTTAAAAATTGAAAATGGGCGTGGCCTCGCTCACTTATGGACCAAAAACCATATCTCAGGAACTAATAGACCGATTTCAATGAAATTCGGTATATAATATTTTCTTAACACCCTGATAACATGTACAAAATATGGGCGAAATCGGTTCACAACCACGCCTTCTTCCAATATAACGCTATTTTGAATTCCATCTGATGCCTTTTCTGTATAATACGAGTATATACATTAGGAACCAATGATGATAGCGGAATAAAACTTTACAAAAATACGGTATTTGAAAAATATGTAAATGACGTATAATGAAATCTCGATTATCACTTTATCATGCGAGAGTATAAAATGTTCGGTGACACCCGAACTTAGCCCTTCCTTACTTGTTTTCTTATAACTATCTTAGAATAGACAGTGTCTTCTAAAAATTGCATGATGAAAAAAAGAAAACAAAACGGCGGTGAATAGCGATTTCCATGTTGGTCTTTTATTGGACAATAATCACATCTCACGAGAATCCATCGAATCCCTTTAATAGGATGAGCTATCGTAAACATCATCATTTTTGTTCCCAGTGTCTTACAAATACCCTTATAAACCTACATATAATAAATATTTATGTAAGTATTAAGTAATCACAATCGATGTCATACAAACTGCTCCGATTACTACATTATGGTCATTACTCCATTTTAGTTGAAGAGTAACTACAACCGGTAGCAAGCGTGGCCACCAACAGCGGCTAATTGCTTAACAAAATTGGTGTCAATTAACACTATGCCATAGTTAAACTCACATGACTTTTATTCCTACATTTATATACTTGTACATATGTTTGTTCAATATCACGCAAGTTCACACACATATGTACATATATGTATATCTGTTTTCCCCATTTTAGGTTTCTTCCATTTATGCTACAAATTCCAGCATCAGGAGTACGGCGTCTTTCTTTCATTGATTTGCCTTGATTTTCATTGTCAAGTGCCGCTAATGACAAGTCTTCACTGCGTTAACCAGAGGACATAAAAGGCGCAGATTAACACAAGTTGTTTACTACGCGCATGCTTACAAGCTGAAAACAATCCAGAAGAGGTGTGTAAATTGGTGCAAGACTTGTATACGGTGAGTACTGAGTTCGAAAATCACTGAATTTAAAAAAAAAGGTATGAATTAGTTTTTGAAAAAAAAAACATATTTCAAATTTTAGGTAAGAGTCTACTATTTCAAGTTACCTCAAAAAAGTTTGGTTTAAGTGTATTAGCCATTTAATTACGTCATTGATCAATGCGTTACAACGAAAAGTGTAAAAACAACGGCCAAACAACTGTCAATTAATTAAAAATCCATGAAATTATTTTTGTTGTTGTAACATACCAGCAACTGATCCTAAAAGAGCAAATAAGTATTTCCCAACTGGACAAATTGATTTCGCCTTATAAAATGTCTTGTAAAACAACCGGCAATCTGCAGTAACATTCGCACTACTGACACATATTCCCTTTCCGGTTTCTTATTTGTTTCCATTCGTTTATTTATAATGGGTTGTCAAAAAGTCTTGCGGTATTTTCATTGAATTTTTTTTTATTGAAATTGAAATGAATTTTTGATGACTCATGCCCAGCTCTTGACCGATGCTACGGCTGCTACTATGCCGGTCTCTTTCCACAAATTCAGCGATTTTAGCGCAATTTTCGACGACAGGCCTTCCGGAGCGTGGCGCATCTTCGACCACCTCTACACCAGAACGAAAACGTTGAAACCATCGTTGTGCGGTGGAAATGGAAACTGCATCGGGTCCATAAACTGCACAAATTTTATTGGTGGCTTGAGATGCATTTTTGCCTTTATCGTAGTAGTACTATAAAATATGCCGTGTTTTCTCTTTATTTTGCTCCATGTTTGCGACGCTATAACTCACGAACGACTTAAAAGAAACGACAATCAATCAAACACGTGTTAGCGCGTGAAATGAGCTTTCCAAAAAGGTATAGCATGACCCGATGCGACGAATGAAACTAGAACTACGCGCTTTCTGCGCCAACTAGCGAAAATACCGCAAGACTTTTTTGATAAACTATTATCTGGTTAGATTACGTTAGATGGCTGATCGATGATCACACGTAGACTGGGATATGTAATCCTTTGTGAAGCAATAGAAAATAAGAACTCCTGTGTTCGAGCTTATAAATTAGCAAAACGCTTAGTAGACAAAATACAAATTTGTACAGAGGTTTAATTTCTATTCCCGCCATTTCGGTGGGTTGTCTGAAGGTATACGCTCGCAAGTGTTTAAGTCTTGACCTCTTCCACGCGGGACAGTAAAGAAAAAAGTGTTGAGTTGTTTTCACCTCATCTTCTTCCATACAGCTTCTACAAACGGGGTCTGGTAAGATTTCCAACCTTACAGCATAAATGCCAATAGAGCAATGGCCTGTTAAAAGTTCCACAACTAGGACAAGGCTAGCCTTAGGGCAAAGAGATCACTAGATCTCCTGCGATCAATTTTGGGCCAAAAGGCTTTTGAGACAGCGCAAGTACCGATGGTGGCCCTGCGCTGGCCAAGCTTCCGCGAAGATCAGCTAACTAGTGGTAGAACACAAGAGGATACGGTAGAACCGACCCGCTCCCATTCTACCGATAGCGGTTCTAGGGTGCCTTTCTTTGCTAGCTCATCAGCATTACAATTTCTTGCGATTCCGCTGTGGCCTAGCACCCATACCAGTCTTATCACAAAGACACTCGATGCTATTGATAGCGAGGTTAGGCACTCCTTGACCAGCCCTGAAAGCATTGTTAATGAGTTCAAGAATAGTATCGCCGCTCTGCTATCTGAGTGTATAGTCACTTCTCTGAAGGAGGCTGCACTCCAGAGTAGCAGATCTACTGCTACCTTAATGACTGCAACCTCGGCTTGGAAGATATTGCAATAGCCAGGAAGTCTGAATCTGTATTAATATCAACAAAGAATGATTAAACCTGCAGTTTAACATTAATTCATTGAAAGATATTGACATATTTATAGCATTAGAAAATTTAAGTAGAAAAACAGGTCTGTTGAAAAGTGCTACTAGGCGCTACTAGAACTAAATCCATATGATTTTTAACCTCACTCTAACATTCAAAATGTGCGTGTTCAAATTTGAAAATCGTTCGCTAGTTTGTGAATTATAACATTTTGAGTGAAGTAAATTTTGGTATTGTGGAAAAAATGGATAAAAAGTGTTTCGCGTTTTGATAAAATATTGGGATTTGAAGGAAAAAAACCAAAAACAAGTGTCTTGATGACGAGTTTCCGCACACTGCCCCAGGAAAATCAACCACCAAGGATTGGTATGCTAAGTTTAGACGACCGAAGACATAATCGACGCCCAAAAGGAGATTGTTGCCAACAAAAACATCAGAAAAGTCCACAAAATAATAATAAAGGGGAAGTGATTTGAGATAGCAGGCACTCTAAAAATATCAACACAAAGTCTACATTTTATCAATCACGAATATTTGGGTATGAGAAAGCTTTGTGCAAAATAGGTGCCGCACGAGCTCACTTTTGACCAAGAACAACGACGAGTTGATGATTCGGAGCAGTATTTGGAGATATTAAAGCCTAATAAACCCGAGTCTTTGCGTCGATATGTGACAATTTATGAACCATGGCTCCATCACTTCACGCCGAAGTTCGATTGATAGTCATACGCGTGGACTGTGCACGATCAGTGAAAACCGTTTCAAAAATCCAAGAATCATGCTCCGAATTGCTTCCGCATCCGCTGTATTCTCCAGATCTGTTCCACAGTGATTATTTCATCTTAGAATAGATCTCAAACCAATGCTGGCTGGGAAGAAATTTTCGTCGAATGAAAAGGTGATCGCCGAATTTGTAGCCTATTTTGAGGCAAGGGCAAATCGTACTACAAAAATGCTATCGAAAAGTTGAGCGATCGCTATAATCAGTTTATCACCCTTTATGGGTGATACACATGTTAATGTTGAGAAAAAAGCAAAGTTTGCAAAAATATGTGTTTTACTTTGAGAGATCAGGGACTTTTCAATTGATTGTTCGATGGAGTTAATACCAATTCCACAATCATAGCAGCAAGCTCGTATCGCATATGGGCTAGAAGTGATTTAGAAGCAGAGCGGCAGTGAAAAGTGTTGCCAGTAAGAAGCAACTTCACTTCTACGGGTGCCAGGCCACAGAGGCAATTAAATAGAGGACGAGATTACCAAGAATGGTATATGGCTAACATCCGAAAACGTGATCAACATTGTTAAGCATATGCATTGTCTATATAACGATCTCGACAGAAGCATAGTAATGAATATCAAAACCCGATGAACGAGCTACCTGTGTGCGAAAAGGCAAATATCATGTGTAAAACGGTAGATCGGAAGTACACAAAATTCATATTGGCATTCGATAAAAGAGATTGTAGGAACATGATGAGAGTACTAACTGGTCACTGTCTGTTGGCGATACACACCCGCAGGATAAGACTGACAGATCGAGAAGAATGCAGGAAATATCCCGCACTGACAAGACTACGCTGTAAGCATCTGGGGTCCCACGATATGATACACTGGAGGAGGTATTTATATTGAAGAAATCAGAGCACATGCTTAGTGAGCAGAAAAAAGAACTATTTTCGGATTTAGTATATTGCTCATCACTTAAAGATATATTGTAATCCATTGAAATGGTTATCCTATTATAATTAAAAAATGCTAATGTCCTTTAAATCGCAATCAAAATCACTGATGTGGCTCAAGCGATAACAAAGAAAGAAACTTTATTTCAAAAAGCAATTATATAATATACTTATTACAAGGGAATGCATTCGATTTAACACAAAATGAAGTTGCATTACAATATCATAACTTCAATTCACAACTCCATTGTATGTGTGAAAACGCATGGAAAATTCTAAGCAAATACGCAAACAATGCCGATCAAATGCTTTCACGGTGAGCAATAATGAATGAATGAATGACAAATCATAGCGGTGTGTAATCATCGGCGGTTGAATACAAAATACAAAGGCAAACAAAAGATAAAACTAACAACAATTAATAGAGAAATGCAGAAATGCGTGGCGCATGCGCACAAACGCGGACAGCAAAAATAATTTTCAAACTTACACACTTTTCAATATCCTTTTTACAAACAGATTTACACGCACGCATGAACATATGGTTATTTGAGGTAACGGTAATGCCACCCTCTTCGCTGTTGTCCAGTTAGAGGACCGGCTAACTTTCAAATTTACTACGCTTTTGTGTAGTGAGGCGTGAATTTGAGCCTTACGAACCAAGCAATTGCCCATAGTCACATATACACATACATACACACGCTTTTGCTTTATAGCAGTCGTCAGCCCTTGCGCTGCACCGCCGTGACGGACTCGGACAATGGTGGTAGCCGCTGGCACTGCTTGAATCTACAAATTTTCACAAGTTAATCGCATTTTGGTGGCGATTTATATTTAATTTCCCGATGTGAGTGTGTGCAAGCCAAAATACGTATGGTACATGCACACCAAATAGAACATACATATATGTATATGTACATATGTATGTATGTATATAGTAAATCTCAACTAATTTATTTAAAATTCATTTTCACCCATTGTACTCTCAAATGTTACTCTTATTGACCCCTTCGAACTGGTCGATTCTATGTGCGTCTGTTCGGCCAACATTTGCCCTTATGCAATGCTTAACCGCGAGCGCAGTTGAAATACACACACACACTCCAGCACATAAATATAATTTTAGTTGGATTTAGAGCCGGTCACTTCGCTCGGTCGGTGTCCACGCGTCGTCCATTACGTTCGCTGTAGGCACCAGGCGTGTCGTATGGTCAGCGGCTTGCAGCTGTCAGAAAGTTGCACAGCATGAGCCGTAATTGGTATATTGTTTTATGGAATTCGGTTTGGCAATACTTACCGATTTATTACATTAGCTGCCTGTGATTATTCCGCCTACATCCAACCAAAAAATTATGGTTCGAAGTGCATTTCATTCGTTATAATTTTTTCGGGAGGGACGTCGTCTTAATGAAGTGGTTTGAGTACGTGATTCCAATTCTCTTGACCGTGTGTTCAAATTCGGCCAGGTTAGGTTAGTTTAGGTTAGATGGCTGATCTAAAGAGATCGTACGTGGGCTGCTATATGTAGTCCTTTGTGAAGTCATAGAAAATAAAAACTCCTGGATTCGGATTTAAAAATTAGCAAAAAACGCTTAGTAGCCAATACAAATTTGCACAGGCCACTTCCGCCAGTTCGGTGGGATTTCTGAAGGTATACGCTCCGGAGTGTTTAAGTCTTTACCTCCCAAACGCGGTTCTTGCGATCGATCTTGGGCCAAAAGGTTTTTGAGGGCATGTACCGATGGTGGCCCAGCGCTGACCAAGCTTCCACAAAGCCCAGCTATCTGGTAGTAGAACACACATACGGGAGCACCGACACGTTGCCATTCTACCGATATCGGTTCTAGGGTGCCTTTTCTTACAAGGTCATCAGCATTACAATTTCTTGCGGCTCCACTCTGGCCTGGCACCCATACCAGTCTTATCATAAATACTCTCGATGCTACTAATAGCGAGTTTAGGCACTCCTTGACCCTGAACGAACTGTTAATGAGTTCAAGGTTAGTATCGCCGCTCTGATATCTGAGTGGATTGTCACTTCTCTGAAGGAGGCTGCACTCCGGAGCAGTAAAACTACTGCTACATTAATGGATGCAACTTCGGCTTGGAAGTCATTGCAATAGTCAGAAAATCTGAAGCTGGAGTTGATAGAGAGCTCCTGACAAACAGTCATCACATTCGCAACTTGATTCTCACGTCATTGTTGACAGTCATAACTTTGAAATCGTAGAAAATTTCGTCTATTAACAGTATTAACACCAACAACATTGTCAGCCTCGAAATCCAACGCAGAATAACTCTTGCTAACAGGTGCTACTTTGGACTGAGTTGACAATCGAAATCGAATAAAAACCAAACTCTATAAGTCACTCATTATTTCCGTCCTGTCATATGGTCCGGAATCTGTACGAGATATTGGCGACATTGACAAAGTTCAGCGAATGAAAAGATAGTGTCTGCACTGGTCAGATCACAATGTCCGGAGAAAGGAGAACATTTCAGCTTTGGTGGCAGTAGAAGAAGAAGAGGAGCTCCACTCTGTCGGAGACATGGTTGCACACTTGGTAACTCTGATGGGCGCCAAATAGCGAAAAAAGAAACGACTGGCGCCCACTTTTTAACTCAACTATGACCTCGTAAGCGGTAATTAAAAACTAAAAGATAAAGTAACACTTTATCTTCTTTTTTATAGAATTAATAAAGTGTTACATGAATAGTTTTAGAAGCTTTCTACCTTAATTTATCAAACAGTTTATCCACGTTTCGAATCGTACCCACTTTAGGCAATAGTCATAAAAGCCTATCTCCGGTATAAACACTCAAAACAACTTCATTATTTTAAAAATCATTATGGTTTTGAGACTTTATGCTTTAATACGGACAGTGACATAAGCTTTTAGTACTTTCTTGTCCCTAATCCCAACCCTTCCTTCCCCATATGCTTTACTACTTTGGAAGTTTTGGTATGCGTATAGTATATTTGGTCCGCGGTCTAATGGTCCGTTTAGTTTTGGAGTTCTCTTCTCCGCTGCTGCTCTCAAGCCCTTTGGGTTTTCATGATTTTGGGGGCTATCTTGCACACCGGATTCCACGTATCTCTTGACCCAACCATTTGCTCTAAATATTTTTCAGGTTTTAGGTCTATACCGAATATACTCTTAAAGTATCGCTTCCCTTTATCGTATTGCGGACAATGAAACAACGTCGGTTATGCACTTTCAATTGTCTCAACTCCGAAATTATCATCATTTTCGTATATTCGTGTTTGAAGCGTTTCAAATATGTTTTGATACAGCCAAGTCCGGAGAGATTTTGAGTTGATGAAAAATCCACTTCGCCGTTTGGTTTTTTCAGCTATGAGTCAGTGTTGGGTATCGGTCAGAACGTCGAACATCCATTTCGACTGACTACTACCCATCGTCTATTCCAACTCTTCAACGTCTATGTTCGATCATTTCTTTTGCATTTCTACGGGGTAAGTCCGTTACAGACTTCTTCTTATCTTTGACTAAGAAATCTAATAGATAATATGAAATATAAATATGATAATAGATGAAAGGTCGTGATTACAAGGGCAGCATCTTCCGACACTGTACAAAAGGCAGTGTATTTTGTATGTTCAACTGTCATTCTGAGTGCTCACGTGTCATAAATATAACATAAGCTGTTGGTTGCAATACCGTTTCCATTTGGCAGTCCACCGATCGCAGGGTATCATTACTCCTTTTTATTTTTTTTATTTCCTTTATGATTTTAACCGTCAATTAGGCGCTATTCATACCCGCCTCTTGGTCAGCGCTGCTGCCAACCCACACATTAACGCAGAGCGCTCAAAATTCACTTACCCGATGCTCAGCTTGCGTGTGTGTATGTATGTATTGCGCTCATGCTGTCAAAATGGAAGGGTAAACAATTTATTCAAATCAAATACTTGAAGAGCAGCAAAAAATGGAAAAAAATCGGTAAAAACATTAAAATGATGTGATAACAATAAGTACAGTAAAAATAATACACAATTGCAATGCACTCAAGCACCACACAAACACATACATAAAACACAGAACACTTTTAATTGTGCTTTAGATCAAACAGTGCGGAAATAGTGGCGTTGGGGTGATATTTAGTTAGTTGTTACTTTTCGATAATATGCAAATGAGTCGGGCATATGAAGCACATGCTGGCGAAAGCCGAATATAAAGGGTTGTTGCATGTTGTTGTTTGGGTGGCAATGTGTTGCGCTGTAACCCTTTCCTAAGCGTTCGCATTGTGCTCTTCACTTTGATTGTCATTTGGTAAATGTTGTCGTGGTCGCTTTTTTGAAACAAAACGCTTATTCCAAGTGAAGTGGTTGATGATGTTGCTGTTAAGCGTGCGCATGCGCAAATGAGCGTCTGAGGGCTTGCGCACAAACACACATAAAAATCACATATTAATGCTTTTCGACTTCCTCTTGAGTTTTTTTTGCGCGTTCGGGCGGCTGCATCTCCGCCTTTTTGGCCGTTGGAATCGCTGATGATGGCAGTGTCGGTGTCGTTGCCGGTGATTTCGTTAATGATTTTGATGTTTTGATGGTGACAATGATGCTGTTGCTGGCATTGATCGCGTGAGGTTTAGGGCATGTCCAGCGGGCATTTGTAAATAAAGCTGCGATTTCGAATCGGTTTATGCCCGCATAAATGTCAAAATGTTGCTGTTGTAAGCACTCAGCGTACTAGAGGGTTGTGGGCAGACATACATATGTGAATGTGTTTATACATATGTATGTGTGTATTGTATGTATATACAAAAATATAATTATGTTAAATGGTGTGTGCTGAGTTTAAATGTTATCCTTCTTATTTGGCGGTTTTCAAAGATTTTGGGCTGTGCTTTCGAATAAAAAACGAGACGGAGACAGTTGTAAGACCAACTTTTTGTGGTGTCAAAATTTTCTAGGTGTGTGGAGAATCCTTTATTGATATAGCGCTTTGAGCATGTCAGAAGTCTTTAGAAATACTTAGCTAATTTTGGTTCCAGTCAATTCGCCTAGTTGATTGGAGATGTTTCGACATTTTAAAAGACGAGGAAAAAGTTTGGTGAAATTTTTATCTCCCTTCTACTAGATAACTTTGATATTTGGCGTCACACAAAAGCGGTATAAATACAAAACTTAATCGCTTGTGATGACCAACAAAGGAACATCAGAGGCTCTGTCATAATTGAAATGAACCTCTTCGAACTGTTTGTCAAAAAACATGTTTTCGAACAGATTTATTGCCTTACTCTATAAGAATTATAGCAAGAAATAATTCAAGCAAAATAATTTGGCCGATCGTGAACAATTTTTATAAAAGCACTACGATTAGATTGTTTATGAAAAGAGTCTGTCAATAACCAAGGAATTACAAATATATCACCGACTTTAATTAAAATCCCTCTTTTGTCGACACAATCACTGTTTAACACTTGGAAGAATTCGTAGAAGCCTTGAAATTCTGCATAGAATCTCACTTCTTTTCTTGTTCTTCTTTATTGGTGTAGACATCGCTTATGCGATTATAGCCAAGTTTACAACAGCTCGCCAGTCGTTCTTCCTTTTCGCTGTTTGGCGCTAGTTGGAGATTCCAAGTGTAGCCAGGTCCTTCTCCACCTGGTCTTTCCAACGGAGTCGATTCCTTCCTCTTCCCCTGTTTCCTCGAATACCTTCAGATCTGGAGTGTTTTCATCCTTTCGGACGAAATGAAATGACCAGCTTAGCCGCTGTCTCTTAATGCGCTGAACTATGTTAATGGCGTCGTATGACTCGTACAGCTCATCATTCCATAGACTGCGGTATTCGCCGTTGACAATGCGCAAAGGATCATAAATTTTCCGCAGAACCTTTCTCTCTAAAGCTCATAATGCCAACTCATCAGATGTTGTCATCGTCCATGCCTCTGCACTTATAGCAGGACGCGGAAGATGAGTGACTTGTAGAATTTGGTCTTTGTTCGTCGAGAGAGGACTTTGCTTATTCAGTGTTGGATTTCGAGGCTGATGTTGCTGTTGGGGTTAATGCTGGTTCCAAGATGGTCGAAATTATTTACGACTTCGAAATTATGACTGTCAACAGTGACGTGAAAGCCAAGTCGCGAGTGCGACGACTGTTTGTTTGATGACAAAGGATACCATCGCTCACAACCAGACCAATTAGCTTCGCTTCTTTGTCCAACCTGGAGAAAGCAATACTAACGGCGCGGTTGTTAAGGCCAATGATATCAATATCATTGGCGTACGCCAGCAGCTGTACACTTTTATAGAAGATTGTACCTTCTCTGTTTAGTTCTGCAGCTCGAATTATTTTCTCCAAAAGTAGATAAAAAACGATAGGAAATCGCCTTGTCTGAAACCTCGTTTGGTATCGAACGGCTCGGAGAGATCCTTCCCGATCTTCACGGAGCTTTTGGTATTCTTCAATGTCAGTTTACACAGCCGTATTAGTTTTGCGAGGATACTAAATTCAGACATCGCGGCATAGAAGCAGCTCCTTTTCGTGCTGTCAAAAGTAGCTTTGAAATGAATTGAATTTGAATTGAACGAAGTGGTAGTGTGAGTCGATCCTCTTTTCACGGATCTTTTCCAAGATTTGACACATGATGTGTATCCGGTCAGTTGTTGATTTTCCAGGCTTAAAGCCACACTGATAAGGTGCAATCAGTTAGTTGATGGTGAGCTTTAACTTTTCACACAATACGCTCGATAGAGCCTTATATGCGATGTTGAGAAGGTTTAACCCACGGTAGTCGGCTTTTCGGGGACTGGGTAGAGCACATTTAAATTCGAATCGTCCGGCATGCTGTCCAACCATATTCTCCAAATAAGCTGATGCATGCTCCTTATCAGTTCTTCGCCGCCGTTTTTGAATAGCTCGGCCGGCAATCCAGCGACCCACCGCTTTGTTGTTCTTCAGATGGGTGATTGCTATTCGAACTTCTTCATGGTCGGGCAATGGAACGTCTGCTCCATCGTTATCGATTGGGGAATCAGGTTCCCGATGCTTCGGTATTGAAACCTTCTGTTAGTCGCCGCATCTTTCCGTATAATTTTCGAGCATTACCACTGTCGCCCAGCTTGTCAAGGGTTTCATACCCAATATACAAGACTTAAAAAGTGAAATTTGAAAATCAACTGTCTCAATTGGTCATGAAGACAGTTAGCTTTGAACCATTATCGTTAGGATTCGGTGTTCAAAAAGAAAACGGAAGATCAAACAGCTGGATCACTTAATCCGAAAATAAAAGCTAATAAATTCACTGACATTACAAATGCACAGTTATATTGGCCATTTTATTGTTATTAAAACTATTATTTTAATATTAAAAAGAAAACAAGAAAAAACGTTAACTTCGGCTGCACCGAAGCTAATATACCCTTCACAGATTACATTGGTGCCTTAGAAAATAATCTGTACCAAATTTGGTGAAGATACATTGTCAAATGTGAAAGTTTTCCATACAAGAACTTGATTCCGATCGTTCAGTTTGTATGGTAGCTATATGCTATAGTTAACCGATCTGACCAATTTCTTCGGAGATTACATTGTTGCCTTAGAAAATAATTTATACCAAATTTCGTGAATATATCTTGTCAAATGTGAAAGTTGTCCATACAAGAACTTGATTCCGATCGTTCAGTTTATATGGCAGCTATATGTTATAGTGGTCCGATATCGGCCGTTCCGACAAATGAGCAGCTTCTTGAAGAGAAAATGACGTTTGCAAAATTTCAAAAGGATATCTTAAAAACTGAGGGACTAGTTCGTATATATACAGACAGACGGACAGAAGGACAGACAGACAGACGGACATGGCTAAATCGACTCAGCTCAACATACTGATCATTTATATATATGTATACTTTATAGGGTCTCCGACGCTTCCTTCTGGGTGTTACAAACTTCGTGACAAACTTAATATATCCTGTTCAGGGTATAAAAATGAATTTTTTATTGTGAAATGCTTTGAAATCAGTTCAAGTGTGCAAGACAATAATGGAATTATAATGTGCATATGTATGTACATACCAACATATATGTATATACATATATGTATATGCGATCATGCACCAAAGAACACGCATACATACATATGTACGTGTGCTCAATTTCATGTGCGCTTTGCAAAATCCTGACCTCTATTGTTTGCTCCAGCTCAGTCCTTTACTACCAAATGCTCAATAGTTTTAAACATATGCTCATATGCACATACATATGTACATGGATGGTATTATATAGTAGCATGTGTATGCATATGTTTGTGTGTATGGATTGAGCAATGAGCGCACCCTCGAACTCGCACATAATGCCCATGTTTGGGTGCTCCTGTCATTTCAGTTGCATATCTGTAAACTCAAATCTGCAAATTTTAGACACTTCATTAAATCCATAGATTGCAATCTATACCATAAACCGCAATAACTTTTTATTCAATCATTAAAAAAATTTAATATGATAAATGAGACAAAAAAACTTTGGAACTTTAGCCTATAATGCGAAACAATGGATTCAAAGCAGCGTGAATATGTTTCGCAAATTAATTTTAAAAATTGCTGTTTATTAGTTTTGTTGGAGTAGATATGTATGTACATACAATAATATATTTTGTTTTTGATCAAACTGGCTATAAAGCAAGACATGAACTGATATCAACGGATGGTAATAGTGAATATGAGAAAAGTATCTCTAAAAGGGCTCTAAGAATAGTTTCCATCTCATGCATGGAGCTTTTTATCTAAGGATGTCTCTAAGGGATATGTGAAATGTGTCTCTAACGGGAATTAAGAGTGTCAATACTAAAAACATGGACAATTTCTTAGAAATGTAATTCTTTAGGTTTCTATAAAAAATTATCTCTTTGAGGGGGTTTCACTGAAACAGTATCTCTAAAAGGCTACTAAATGCTCTAAAAAGAATAGTTTCCATCTATTTGGACATGCACAGAAGGACTAAGGTCTTTTTTTTTACGGCCTATAAAGCAAAGGATGTCGTTCTAAATGGAATATTTAGCTGAAATGTGTCTCTAAAAAAGATTCTAAAAAGACCTTAATAAGGAGGTGGTGAACTAAATTTGTTTGAGATTGCTCTTCTTTTGAGATTGGTACTAAATGAAAATTCATATAAAATATGAACGTGCCTCCGCCTATTTCTACCTTAGCCAGGTACATTATTCTTCATACTTAATTTTACAATTTGAGTAATTTGGACAATATTATTATAGATGAAATGGGTGTGGGACTACATAATTTTTTAAATTTCTGATAATAAAATATATGTGTATGTACATTTTTCCTTGTTACTCCCCGCTGTATCATAGGTAGTCTACAATGTTGCCCCATCTCAAACGATTGAGGGCTGTGGTCTTTGCACCATTCCATGTAATTCTTGCATTGTCTAGTTCGCATAGTGCCGACATCGTAATACTGTCCGAAGTCTTCCTTATAGTATTACCGATCCAACGTCATTTTCGTCGATAGCGATTGATTCGTAGGTACAAAATGATTAATGCTAAAGGCCTCTGGTTTCATGTTTCGCTCCTTTACAAAGCTGCACCTTCATGCATATAGAGAATATTCTTAGCTTAGGGCTTTTAGACTACAAACTCCGCTTTTTCCTTGCTCATCGTACAGTTCGAATCCGCTCGGTTCACTGTCATACTTTAGTTCCCTTCTGTTAGGTGATTAAAATCACATGGTCTCCGAGAGTGCGAACCAGCTTCGACTATTGACAAAGTGGTCTGTCCAAATGTATACCTACATATACTCATTCAGTGACTCATACATTCGGACCCGCTTTCGTATGAATTTCGAGAAATTTAATTTTAAATTCTCAGCAACAAAGCCAGAATGCAGAAGAAAGCAGAGTGAAATTAAAAAGGAAGAGCTTTTGAGAGATCTTCGGAGTAGTAAGTGTAAAAAGGTAGTGGAAGTAAGCCATATTCTATCGATAATGAGGAAACAGTTCGAAGGGTTTTCAGAAGAGCTGATCTCAGAGAGCGCGCAAAGGTTAAAAAGCCATTGCCGTCAGAAATGCACAAAAAGTTGCGTCTCTAAATTGCTAAATCCTTGCTAGCTTATATGATCTAACGAAACCAAGATAAACCGACTAGAATCAAATGTTCGCGAGTAGTCTTCCAAAAGTAAGAACATGAAATTAAGTTAACGGTATTGATGTTGGGTATTTAGGACTTCGTCTTCCAGCACAATCATCCAAAACACACAGCACGAAAAACTAGAAACTGGTTTCAAAATAATGGATTTACAACGCTCAATTGGCCACCACATAGTCTCGACCTTAACACAATTGCGCACTTGTGGGGAGTAGTAGAACCCGATTGTGGGTTCTCGTAATGAATTATGTAAGTTATTTGTAAAAAATACGTGTTTTAAGCAAGCTATTTATGAATTCTTGTGCCATATTACTCCTCAAAGGCACACAATCTTTAAAATATTCGAATACATATAGTCTATAAAATCACTTCAGATATTTACTTAACATTATGTATAAATAATTTGAGCTTGATCGTTGAGTCACTGTATATGTTTTCAAATATTATATTATATTCAGTAAATATTTAAAAAAGTAACGTTCTTTTCCATAGAGAAATGTTATCGCGGAACAAAATCGATTATTTTTATTGAGGACAAAAACCCACGGCAGACATATGTCGCTAGATGGCGTGTAACAACTGCAAGAAAATGCCAACATATACCGTTTATTTCTTGTAAAGTCAGATAACGCACAAACTAAGAACGTAATTTCTACGGTCATTCTATTTTTACGTTATGTATCATATCGCGGCGACATCTGTTGACAACGCCACAGAAACGTAGGGTTTTGCACTATGCTGAGTGCAGTACTAAAATAATAAATACTTAGAAATATTTTTTCTGAGGAAAGGGGTTCCCAAATTGCTGCCGATGGCTTTAATGCAAAAATACAAAAAAAAATGTAATAATTGATTATAGCATATATACATACACATATTTTTTTGTCAATTCAGTTTTTTTATTCCCTCAATTTTATTGCCACAAATATAGCTTTGTCATAAAGATAAAGGGTTCCATTATATTTTAAAAATGATTTCGATCAGCTGCGGCGTATAAATTCCAGCTGAGAAGCCCAATTTTAGACCACTTTGTGAAGCAATTGGGCCGGTATGTCAGCTGTAATACGCCGAATATGGTCTTATGTTATAAAGCGTCAATTGTTTCGCGCTTATCTCCGTAGACAATCATCTTCACATAATCCCATGAAAAATAGTCCAACGGTGTTAAATTGCACTCTTTTGGAGGCCACGCTACAGGTCCACGAAGAGATAATGCAGTAAATTAGGATGTACATTGTCCACTAGAATGAACGCGGTGCCAAACCGATCCATGATTGCTCGAATTACCGACGCTGCTGGATGAATTTGTCGAATCATTCATTATGATATGGCAAAACAAACTCATTGTAAAAAGATTAACAGCCGCCAAAAGGAGCAACTGCGAAAAAAGTATTCCTTCATTATAAAGCAAACATCCAAAACAACACCCGTTAGTTACCAATCAATACGTACACACTTAGACACTCGTAAGGACAATCATTAGTCGGACAATATCTGGGTCAGTCACGGTACCGTAGAACTGACTAACGCTGTAGTTGATATTGAATGTATGACTTCGAGGACCATTGACTGAACTCTCCCACAAACAAGGTTGCTCTTAAAACAAACTCTAGCCCAACAGTTCTTGGAATTCTGCGAAGTGGAAAACCCAACAGTTGTGTGCAGTAGTCCAAACTAACCGATAAACCGGAATACACAATCAATGATTTATAGAATTTACCCAACACTAAGGAAATGTACATAGATAAAAAGGAACACTGCTAAGAATTGCTTATGAGTAACTTGTAATGTAACGGATTTTTCAATAGAGACGCTACAAAAGTATACCGATAGGGACAGCAAACGACGCCACGCTACGTCCAACTTATGGTCGTCATAATCGTCCTGTCAGATCAACAATTGAGCATCTAGTGGGAAAATTTTAATCTACACGCACAGTACAAAGTGTGCCCATTCCAGCGAGACCAAGAAGTGTCCTTAGTGTCGAGAATATTGCTGCCGCTAGCGCATCAATTGAGGAAGACCCAAATCAGTCTCTCACACGTCATTCTCAAGCGTTGGGCATCTCTGTGCCGTCGTTGTGGCGAATTTTGTGAAGAGATCTAGGCCTACATCCTCACAAGATCAAATTAACACAAGAAATTGAGTCACTTGACCACCAGAATCGTCGTATGTTCGTGAATTGGGCTGAGCAACAACTTGAAAATTATCCGATTTTTCATCGAAAAATCATCTTCAGCGATGAGGATCATTTCTGGCTGAACGGCTTCGTTAATAAGCAAAATAAGCGTTATTGATCAGGCAGCAATCCACACGTACTCCATAAGTCACCATTGCATCCCGAAAACAATACAATTTGATGCGGTTTATGGGCCGCCGGCGTCTTTGGGCTGTACTTCTTCCATGATGATCAAGACCTGCACGTTACTGTGAATGATAACGAAATATTTTTGGGCCGAATTGGATGATATGGACTTGGACAGTATGTGGTTCCAACAGAACGGCGCCACAAGCCACACAGCGAATGTCACAATCGATTTATTGAAAACCAAGTTTGGTGAACGTGTTATCTCACGAAATGGCGCCGTTAGACTATTTCCTGTGGGGCTACGTCAAGTCTATGGTCTATGCCAACAAGCCAGCAACGATTGATGAACTTCGTACGAATATCGAATGTGAAATTGCAGCAGTATCGACCGATTTATGCTTGAAAACCGTCGAAAATTGGGTTTAGCGTCTGGACTTCTGCAAGCGTGCCTGTGGTGGCCATGCAAAAGAAATCGACTTCCATACATAATGGCATCGAATGTACTTTCACAGGAATAAAGAATTTCATTGGTATCCCGAACCGGTTTTGTTTTATTAAAAAAACAATGAAAAAATTGAAAAAAACCGTTACATTCAAGTATTCGATATACGACTTCTTCAGGCAATTTTTGAAAAAAATTCAATTCTCCATTATCCTTATCCCTATCCCTATAATATTATAAATGCGAATGTAAGTTTGTTTGTTACGCTTTCACGTAAAAACTACTTAAGCGATCATCATGAAACTTTGTACATATACTCTTGAAGGTATTGGAAGTAACATAGGGTACTTCATATTAAAAAAAAAAATTTACGAAAGATCAAAAAACTGTTGTCAAAAAACCGTCAAATTTAGCTACTTTAACGCCATCTAGCATTACAGTAATGAAGTTTCAACCCTGAATACTGTAATACCGTCCGGTGACGACAATATCTGATTCAATTGAATATAGTTTCAACTGTTTCTAATTTTTTTATATTATATATATATATTATATATTTTAAGGTGTTGAAACTTCATTGTTTGTAGTAATTTTTAAAAATTGTTGATCTCAGCCAAGCAATAAAATTTAGTATCATATTGACTCATTTCTATTATAATACCCTTACCCTATATCTCTCATACTTATTTAATGGCCGCGGGTAAAAAGCTAGTTTTCTATATTATAGTTTCAGTTTTATCTCTGGTTTCATTTTCTCCAACTTTTTTGTCTTACATTGACTTTACTTAAAATGTTCCCTTTAACCCCCCTGCAATCAAAAAAATAATTACACAAATCATCATTCACAGTCGAACTGTCATCGTAACCGGTTGCTTTTCGCTCTGTGCTTATTGAGTTTGTTAAAACGGTATAACGGTTTGTTCTGCGTTTATATTACGCTCGTGCTTTGTTTGTGAATTAATTTTTTATCGTTTTATATCTTTTCAATCACTTAATTTCTTAATTTGTTAAACTAAAATTCGCGTTTACTATGGCCCCTGGGGCCACCAAATTAGGGGATAATAGGTTTTCCCTATTATCTCCAATAATGAAAAAGAAAAGAAAAAAACCAAATCCGATCCCGTTAGACCAATTTCCAAAATTACCAGTCTCAAACACGGATGATCCAAAATTTTTGGTCATGTCATCGCTGGACGACAACAAGCCACTTAATTCGTTATCATGCTTCGCTACGTATAAAGGTATTCAAGCAATCAGTAAGTAAGTAAAGTTACTGAGCTACGTGATGGTAGCCTACTGCTCTTTGTAAATAACAACAAAACAGCTAGCAAATTTCTTTCTGCAAAAATTTTACCTGGCGGAGGTCATATCAATGTCAAGCTTCATAATACTTTGAATACGGTTAAAGGCACCATATACGCCCCATTCCTGAATAACTTATCAGAAGAAGATATTGTTGATGGTCTTAAGGAGCAGGGTGTTTCTGCTGTACATAAGTTTTCACGAATTGCTGACGGCTCCCGTAATCCTACGGGTGTAGTTTTATTAACTTTTGATAAATACAAACTTCCTGAAAGAATTGATGTTGCCTGGAGGAACCTCACTGTCCGTCCGTATTACCCTAATCCTATGCGTTGTAAGCAATGTCAATTAATTGGCCACACAGCAAAATACTGCCGTAATTCACCTTCTTGTGTCTCATGCAACCTCCCTTCCGATCATACCCCACCTACTGAATGTAAGAGAATAATGTGTGCAAATTGCTCGGGCGACCACCCGGCATCATCTAATACTTGCCCTAAATATCAACAATCCAAAGAAATATTAAAAATTAAAACTATTTATAAATGTAGTATGCGTGAAGCTGTTACCAAGTATAAAATTCAATTTTCTCATACAACTTCTAATGCAAACTCTTTTGCCTCTATAGCTAAAATTTCTAACAATACTAATCAAATCAATAATGAAACAACACCTAATAACAAATCCAACAATCCTACCAAAACTAATCTAACAACAACTACAGACATCAATTCATCTAAACAATCCCTTCCAACCCATCCTACCTCCTCTTCTGTCACTTCTCCTTCCCCTCTCTTTCCCCCTTTATCCATCTCTGACTCTCCTCTCAATATCCTTTCCTCCTGTCCTATCACACCCTCCCCCACCCTCTCCTGCTCGCAAGATCCTCTTGCATTACCCAATTTTCCTTCTTACAATGAAGACATTTAGTTTAAATAAAATATTCGTAGCTTAACTTTTTTCTTTTATAAGTTTACATATGATATGATTACACTTCTTCAATGGAACATTAACGGTTATGTTAATAATTATATTAACTTAGAGTTACTTATGGGATCGTACAATCCATCTATTATCCTGTTGAATGAAACTCACCTATCTTATAATGCCTCAGCTTTTACCCCTAGGGCTTATGTGGGATATTTTATTAATCTCCCACATAACACCACCAACAAGCAGGGAGTTGCCATCCTAGTTAAAAGAAATCTACCTCACGTATTACTTCCCATACCCCTTTCAATTTCTTCTTCTGTAGCTATTGAGATCCTCGCCCCCTATAAAATTTCAATCATCTGTGCTTATTCCCCTCCTGATCAATCATTTTCTACTACTGAATTTTTAAATCTTAAAAAAAATCCTTTTATCTTGTGTGGTGACTTCAATGCTTGGAGTCCCCTTTGGGGCTCTGCTTCGGCTAACTCCAAGGGACGTAGCATTGAGGATGCCTTACTAAGATCCAACTGCATTGTTTTAAATGATGGTTCCCCCACCCATTTTTCCACTCACTCTACCTTCACTAATATTGATCTTTCCATATGTTCTGCCTCCCTCTCCTCAAAAATATCCTGGTGTTGTATTGATGATCTCCATGGCAGTGATCATTTTCCCATCCTTTCCAAAATATCTACTTCTCGCCCTCATTCATTTTTTAAGCCCAGGATTCGGTTTAAAACTGATTCGGCTGATTGGGATAGGTTTGAAGAAGCCTGTTTTTCACATTCACGTTATTTCCCCTTTTCTTCCAATATAAATCAAGAGGCTTCTAGAATCCAAAAAATTATACGTTCTGCTTCTAACTATTCTTTTCCCCTTTCTTCTTCTAAACCAGTCAAGCTTGCTCCTCTTTGGTGGAATAATGAGCTTTCTGCACTAAGAAATCTGAAACAGATCGCATGGCATCAATTTAAACGTTTCCGTTCTAGTGCAAACTTAATAGCTTACAAAAAATCCAATGCACTTTTTCGCCATAAAGCTAAGGCTGCTAAGGTTCATTGTTTCCAAGAATTTACGAATAATATCACTTCTTCTTCGGATTCTAGAAAAATCTGGACTGATATGAAAAGACTAGCTGGTTTATCACCTTCTTTTCCTATCACTTATTTAAATACTCCTCGGGGCACTCTACTATATCCCAAAGATATAGCCTTAGAGTTTGCCACCCACTTTTCCAATATTTCTTTGGACTCCAATTTCTCTTCTGATTTTTCCTCTAGTAAACTTTCTTCTCTTTGCTCTCCTTACCTTCCTCCTTCCACCTTATCTCAATCAGCTGAATATTTAGATGCCGATATATCTGAACTTGATTTTAATTTAGCCCTCTCGTCAGTCAAGGGCAAAACTCCTGGCATTGATAAAATCTCTTACCTTATCATCAAGCACCTTCCTCCATTCCTTATATCCCGTCTAGTCAAACTTTACAATAGTATTTTTCTCAGTGGCAACTACCCTGTCCTCTGGAAGACTAGCGCGATTATTCCTATTTTAAAACCTGGTAAACCTCCTGGTGTGGTCAGCAGTTATCGTCCCATTTCCCTTCTTCCTTGCCTTGGTAAATTGATTGAAAAGATTATTGCTACTAGACTCGCCTGGTATGCTCAATCTAATAATCTCATTTCGCACAACCAAGTTGCGTTCAAGAGGGGGCAGGGTACGTTGGATGCTCTCCTGCACCTTGATCACTTTATCTCTGATACTCTGTCCCACAAAAATCATGTTTCTATTCTTTCTTTAGATTTCCTAAAAGCATTTGACAGGATTGGGATTCATGTAGTGTTAAGACAGCTTAGTAGGTGGAGAGTGGGTTCTCGTATTTTTAACTTTGTCAAATCTTTCCTATCCAACCGTAAATTAAGTGTTATCATATCCAATGTTTCATCCTCTGTTCTACCATTAGATAATGGTACCCCACAAGGGTCACCGCTCTCGGTGATCCTATTTACTATTGCATTTGATGAAATCAGTACCATTCTATCAGATTTTGTTACTATCCGGCATCAGATTTATGCTGATGATTTAATTTTATTCTCAAAAACTTCAAATTTGACTTCAGTAACAATTACTTTCTCTGAAATTTTATTGCGTCTTTCTCGTTGGTCCTCTACTTCAGGCACATCAATATCTTTTCCTAAATCGAAACTTTTTCATATTTGTAAAAAACATCAATGTACTATCCCAACGCTCACATTTGATAATACAAACATTTTGTGTACAGATAGTATTAAGTTCCTTGGTATTGTATTAGACTCTAAGTATACATTTAAGAAACATTGTCAGTATATAAGAAAAAGACTTTTTGTTAATTTAAATATTATTAAATACCTCTCATGTAAGCGCTCACTCATCGGCTCGGCTTTACTGGTCAACGTCACTAAAGCCCTCATCTCATCTGTAATTAATTATGGCTTGGAAATTTATGGACATCATTCTAAGAATCATCTAAAGATGCTTGCTGCGCCCTATCATTCTTCAGTTCGTTGTTCTCTTCGAGTGTTTCCAACATCGCCAATTAAAAACATACTGACGGAAGCTGGCCTACCTTCTCTAAAAGATGCAGTGGAAGATAGCTTAAATAAGCTTTATTCAAAACTCATACTCAGCACGAACTTTACTATAAAAAAGGACTTTCAATCATCCCTTTGCAGAAAGAGGTCTCCTAAAATACCGTCTTCTATTTTTAAAAGTGCTTTGTTTGCTAAAACCAATGAGTTGCCGCTTAAAATATTGCTGCCTTGCAGTAAATATATTCCACCGTGGAAAGTAAATGAATCTTCTTTCATTAGTGATCTTACTTTTCTTCGCAAATCCATCACTCCAAGCACTGTGTATAAATATCGATTTTTGGAATTATCTGCGCACTTCAAATCTTTTGGTTGGCAGTTTATATATACTGATGGCTCCAAATCGTCGCATACATCTTTTGCTGTAGTTGATGATAACCAACAAAGAATATCGTATGGTTTATTATTTCCATTTTGTTCAATTTTTACCGCTGAAGCTACGGGTATTCTCAAAGCTGTCCAGTATGCCCAACAAAACCTTGGTAAATTCATCATCTGTACAGATAGTCTATCGTGTTTTCAAGCTTTAAAAAACCGCAGTAACTACAATGACGTCATTATTGGCATTAGATCGCTGTTGTTTTCGTTAGCACATAGACTAAAAATAATGTGGATACCCGGTCACTCTGGAATCATTGGAAATACTTTTGCGGACTCGGTGGCTAAGGAGGTGTGCATCACTCCAACAACTACATCTGCCTTGTTTGTTAAGAGTGATATAAAACGGCTTATTATTCAACAAAGATCCACTAAATTGGCGCTTGATTGGATGAATTACAGACACCACTACTCTAAAATAAATTCAAATCGTATCAAACCATCCTTTCCGTCATCGCTTTCATCTAATTATATCATTCCATATATCAGACTTCGCATTGGCCACTCCATTATCACACACGCTCACATACTAAATGGCACTCAGATCAACCAATGCCCATTTTGTGATTCAGATTTAAATCTATTGCATCTTCTGCAACATTGTCCAGCACTTCAAACTCATAGACTGTCAAACTTCAATAATACTGATCCAATAATTTTATTGATGGATCCCTCAAGCAACAACATTTCGAAAATCTACAACTTTTTGAAAGACAGCGACCTTCTTCGACGCATATAACATAACCAGTCGGCCGATAGCCCATGATGCTAGTGCTGCGTATTTTCTTAAGTTTGTATAATAATTGTATTATTATGTAAGCTTTTATAAAATAAAATAAAAAAAAAAAATTACACAAATAAATAATTGCTTCCAGATTCATGCATTTCTTTATTGTTTCCAAGGTAATTTGTATCGAACATTAAACGCTTTTTGAAGCCAGTTTTTTATTTAGTTTTTTTTCATTTTTTATTTTTAATAATTCAGGTCAATTCGATAAACTCTTTGACTTAGGCTAAGATGCAATTAAAAGCTAAAATTAGTCGGCAAAATCTCATGAGATGAGATGCAAAGTTATATTATATGGTATATTATATTTATATATATGTGTAAGTATATATATTTTACTCCATTCTTTGACTGGATTTAGTACATACTTGTGTACATATGTACCTTTATTGACCTTGTGACATTTCATTCCCGTTATAATATGTAATGCTTGTGTTTCAGTACTCGCTCGTGCGCGGGCGCTCGTCACAATCGGCGACGTTTGTGCTATTTCATATTGCATTTTGGTTAACATTTGAGGTTAGTTCATGTGTCTACATACATACATAGGTATGTGTTCAATATATGTTTTAATTAAATGGCAACTTTGGACTAAATGCTTTGTGTTATCTTCAGTAAATCTATTGCTTGCTGTTTGCATATTTCTTAGAAACATTACTAGTGGAGTAAATTAAACTATTTTTTGTGAACTTTAACTGTTTAGTGGGACTAGTTATGCTTTGTTAACTTGTGGGTGTTTTATAGAGATTTCTATAAGGTTTAAATTATACGTAGAACTTCCTGTAGTAGTTCCCAGAGTTGTAGTTTTGTTTCAATTAATATTTTTTTTTTGTAAACGGTTGCTTAAAAACAGGAATTTCTACTAGATAACAGTAAAATATTTAATACACTAGGTGTAGTAGTTTTGAATTAATTAATTTTCCTTCTTTTCTTCGCAAACTAGTAACTACAAACTAATAAGCTTTCAGTAAGTGCTAGTTTGTGTTCAACAAGTTGTCGCTAATTCGAGAACATCGTATATTTTTTTAAAAATAAAGTTTTCATCCAACAATTAAGGTACAGAGAAGCGCTAGTATACACATATAGTATATTATTAATTTTAATAAAATATGTAAATATGTATTTTCTTTAAATCTGTTTTTTCTTTTCTTTCATAAATATTTTATTGTTTCGACCAATTTGACTACTAGTTATTTTTTAAGTTTAACGGTACTTCACTTTCAACATTGTTCACTACATTTTTCTTTTCTTTATTATTATTATTTTTTTTTTTTTTGTTTTTAATAATTCAATGGACTTTATGGTTATTGGCTTTGATAGGTTTGCGTTTGCACTATAAACTAATTGCATTTTTATGACTACGTATGTAATTGTTATTGTTTATGCAATATTATTCCCCCACACAAATGTTGTTGGCGCGCAGGCCACCAACAAATGGTTCTCACATGTTGTCCTTGCGGTGGCTTAATTACTCCGCACGGCAAAGCAACGAAGCAAATCGGAAGAGTCTCATCCAGCTGAAAAGTTTTGACTCGACGAAGTTCTCCTCCGCCTCGGAAGTGGTCATGCTGACCCGCGAAGAGCTCGACGATTTGCTGGCGCGTTTGTGTTGCTTAACGGCTGGTGAACCCATCTTCATTGATTGGTTTTGTGTGCGTTGCTTTGGTTAAGTTCGCTGGAGAAGATCTGGAATTATGAAGAAGACAAATTTTAGTTAAAAAAATAAGGTATTGTGGGCGATAGAGATCGTTATTTTCAAAAAACATATTTCAAAGAATTAAAATATGCTCCTGAGGATCATGATTGCATAAGTCTAAACGGCATTAGTAAACCAATGTAGATTCAATTCCCAAAACAGGTCCTACGTTACCGGAATTTATGCGGATTTTAGCCGGCCAAGGACCGATGTCTCCTTATTTGGGTAAGTACATTTTTTAGTACCTACGGCCTAAGAGTTTTCAGTGATAATTGTTTGTCACAAGCAAGTTCTTTTAATTGGAACAAATTATTCAAAGAGAATCAAGAACGCGTTGACCACGTCAACATAAACTGATGATCCAAACGCCAATAAAATAAAGGAATTGGTGCTTGAGATTCGGCGATTAGCAGGCAGAGATCTGACTGGCATCGTTAGAATATCGGAAGGATCAGGATCGGAAAACCATTTTGAAATATCATTTGGACCTAAGAAAGGTGAAAGCACGATTGGTTACAAAAAAAAGCGTCGCCTTAATGTCTGTGAAACAATGCTTTCCTACTAAAGGGATGCCATTAAACGTATTATTACCGGCAATGAGTCTTGGATCTAAGCTTACGACCCGGAAACAGACGATCAATCGGCCAAATAGCGTTGCAAAGGTGAGCCGAGACCGAAAAAACCACGTCAAAGCTGGTCAAAAATGAAAGTTTTCTAATATTATCGAGGTGTGGTGCACTCCGAAGTCCTTTAGACCAGCCAAACTGTCAAAAAGGAGTATTATTTGAGTATACTGCTGATATCGGACTACTATATCATAAAGCTGTCATACAAACTGATCAGTCAACCACGTTCCTGTAAAAAAAAAATGTTTAATTGAAAAAAAAAAAAAACAAAACCCCTGAACATTAGAACAACATACGAAACAAACAATTTAGAACTAGTCTACGCTCAACACCAACCGCCATCGCAACTGTATAGGGTTCACTACGTAAGTACATATGCTCAAGTACACACATTATAATACACTTGTTCTCGCGTGTGCACTTTCATTTCAATTGCACACTAATTGCCTCATTGACGTTATGACGGACGTGTCGCTATCACTCTAATGCATTGCAAGTGCAACGTCGGTGCAAAAGTACAGCAAATAAAACGAAAAAACTCATACGAATTCAAGTGCGATACCGAACGTCATTCCCGATTGCTTGTCAGCTGATAATTTTGTTATTGTTTCCTTTTCGTACCGTTGTGCAGCTGCTAATACTAGTATTGCAATGAAATCCAAAACTAGGTCAGTGCTAAATGATAAAAAATAAAGTGAAAAAGGCGAAGATTTCTAAACAACAAACTCATAAGAGTGGCCAAACATATATGTATGTATGTATATCAGCAAATAAATTTGAAGTTGACAATTTGAATTTAAATGGAAATTCGACAATTGTAATTTAAATTCCCCGGGTAAATGATATTCCAAAAAAATTTGCTAAGTTGGTAAGACTGCGATCTGTCAATCAGTAGTGCGTTGCTATTTTTATAATGAATAAAAATATCGAACAAAGAATTTGTCTCAAATTTTGTATTCGTAACCAAATATTGTGTACAAAGCCTTCAAAGACGATCGAGAGATCGTTAAAGACATGCCTCGTTCTGAACGACCTTCGACCCCTTCAACATATGAAACAAGTAAGGAAGGGCTAAGTTCGGGTGTCACCGAACATTTTATACTCTCGCATGATAAAGTGATAATGGAGATTTCATTATACGTCATTTACATATTTTTCAAATACCGTACTTTTGTAAAGTTTTATTCCGCTATCATCATTGGTTCCTAATGTACATATATACTCGTATTATACAGAAAAGGCATCAGATGGAATACAAAATAGCGTTATATTGGAAGAAGGCGTGGTTGTTAACAGATTTCACCCATATTTCGTACATGTCATCAGGGTGTTAAGAAAATATTACATACCAAATTTCATTGAAATCGGTCTAGTAGTTCCTGAGATATGGTTTTTGGTCTATAAGTGGGCGAGGCCACGAAAATCGTCAGGCATGTATTAGAGAGATGGCAAGAGAACTCGACATCTCTCGCGAGTCCGTTCGAATGATTTTAGTGGATATTTTGGGTATGAAACGCATTCTTTCTCAACACGTCCTGATAAAGCTGATTTTTTTCAAAAAGAGTAGCGTAAAAAGATCTCTTTGGACATGCTTTATTGTGCGAATTCCGATCCCACATTCATGGAGAGCATTATAACTGCCGATGAGATATGGGTTTATGAGTTTGACATGCAAACAAGTCAACAATCATCGGAATGGAGGAAAAAAAACCACCCGAAACCAGAAAAAGCACGCCAAAGCTGCTCATAAATCAAGTTGATGCCCTTTTTTTGATATTCGCGGTTTGATGCATCATGAATTTGTTCCGAAAGGACAGACTCCCAATATAGAGTTCTATTTGGCCGTATTGATGCGTTTACGCAAGAACAACCGTCGAAAACGGCCGAATTGTTGAAGAACAATTCATGGATTTTAAACGATGATAGTGCACATCGAATCGAGCTACGATCGCAACAGAATTTAAACTCAAAAACGCAATGAATACCATCGGTCAACCTCCATATACACCAGATTTGGCTTTGAGTAATTATTTTTTGTTCCTCAAACTGAAATTTCCGCTCAGTGGAACCCGTTTTTAGTTGATCGAAGAGATAAAACACAACTCGCTGAGGCAACTGAAGGCCATTCCATAAAGAGCTTACGAAAAGTATTTCGAGGACTGGAAAAATCGATGGCATAAGTGTATTACATTTGATGGGGATTAC